>NC_068290.1:441500-451500 GCF_025860055.1 Xyrauchen texanus | reverse complement strand
CTGTGTCTCACTGTCCCTCACTGTCTCACTGTCCCTCACTGTGTCTCTCTCTGTGTCTCACTGTCTCTCTCTGTGTCTTACTGTCCCTCACTGTGTCTCACTGTCTCTCTCTGTGTCTTACTGTCCCTCACTGTCTCTCACTGTCCCTCACTGTCTCTCACTGTGTCTCACTGTCTCTCTCTGTGTCTTACTGTCCCTCACTGTCTCTCTCTGTGTCTTACTGTCCCTCACTGTCTCTCACTGTCCCTCACTGTCTCTCTCTGTGTCTTACTGTCCCTCACTGTCTCTCTCTCTGTGTCTTACTGTCCCTCACTGTCTCTCTCTGTCTTACTGTCCCTCACTGTCTCTCACTGTGTCTCTCTGTGTCTCACTGTCTCTCTCTGTCTCTCACTGTCTCTCACTGTCTCTCTCTGTGTCTTACTGTCCCTCACTGTCTCTCTCTGTGTCTCACTGTCCCTCACTGTCTCTCTCTGTGTCTTACTGTCCCTCACTGTCTCTCTCTGTGTCTTACTGTCCCTCACTGTCTCTCTGTGTCTTACTGTCCCTCACTGTCTCTCTCTGTGTCTCACTGTCTCTCTCTGTCTCTCACTGTCTCTCTCTGTCTCTCACTGTCTCTCTCTGTCTCTCACTGTCTCTCTCTGTGTCTTACTGTCCCTCACTGTCTCTCTCTGTGTCTTACTGTCCCTCACTGTCTCTCTCTGTGTCTTACTGTCCCTCACTGTCTCTCTGTGTCTTACTGTCCCTCACTGTCTCTCACTGTCCCTCACTGTCTCTCTCTGTGTCTCACTGTCTCTCTCTGTCTCTCACTGTCTCTCTCTGTCTCTCACTGTCTCTCTCTGTGTCTTACTGTCCCTCACTGTCTCTCTCTGTGTCTTACTGTCCCTCACTGTCTCTCTGTGTCTTACTGTCCCTCACTGTCTCTCACTGTCCCTCACTGTCTCTCTCTGTGTCTCACTGTCTCTCTCTGTCTCTCACTGTCTCTCTCTGTCTCTCTCTGTCTCTCACTGTCTCTCTCTGTGTCTTACTGTCCCTCACTGTCTCTCTCTGTCTTACTGTCCCTCACTGTCCCTCACTGTCTCTCTCTGTGTCTCACTGTCTCTCTCTGTCTCTCACTGTGTACTGTACTAACTGTATATGGTTGAACAACAATAAAAACCACTTGACTTGACTTGAGAGTGTGTGTGTGTGTGTGTGTGTGTGTGACACTGACTCCCTTGTCTGTTCTGAGGAGTGAGGGTGTGTCCCGATCTGAATGGGTCTCCAGCGGTTGAATTCATCACACTGGTGTGCAGCGCAGAATCGGAGTTAGTTCTGTTGAAAGAGAGACAGAAAGTATGTCTTAAACATTTGAAAATACATGAAAACATGGTCACCCTGTCTTTATTAACTGTATGACTCTTCCTGTAATTCCAGTGAAGATCTTAATGCTACATCATGTAGTGTCAAACATGAATGTTTTAGAAATCTAGAATTGTGTGTTTCCAACTGTGATTTTACAATTAAACATGAACTTCATTTGAACAATCCTGAAATTGATTCTTAAAGTTTTTTCTAAACAGGTAAATACTTTATTATTCTGTGATGCCTCTCTTGGTGAGATATTCATGTAAACTCAGTCATTTATGTCTAAAGCGGCTTGATGTTGGTAAAAACATCAAACTCAAGAAAAATATACGGCACATCAAATATGACATATGATTATTTAGAGTCTGTGATTATCTTTCAATCGAGTCCACACACAAGATAATCAGATGTATAGATCATTAGATAATCCACATGAAGCACAATGTTACATATGACCACCAGGAGATGGCGCCAAATACACGACACAGACTCAATGATGACTCAAATGACACAGAATGAAACTCATTCTGTGAAATCTCATGACTAAAATCATGTCTGCATGCTATGCAAACCTTTAGTCATTGTTGTGTTTGCATGTGTAATTAGTTCTTATGTACAATTATTATCTTTTATTTGTTTGGAGATGTTTTTGGACACTATGATTAATTATATTTGTAATGTTGGAACTTTTGATTGATTTGTCGTATCAACACTAAATGTTTCTCGGATACAGTCGACATGATTTGCAATAAAACAGATGGCAAATCAGAGCCATCTTATTTATATTCAGAGATATATAATGTAAAATAAGGAACACATTTTAACAGTTTGGCTTAATTTAATTTATTTTTTGTGTGATTTTTCAGCAGTTTCTAAGGCTGAGAGTCTCAGACTGTATCATCTATATCATTAAACCATTTGATAAGTTTTAAACCATTTGATAAGTTTTCTTTACAATGATACACTCGACCCTCCTTGTTTATTTTTTTAGTTATAAGACTTTAATTTAGGTTATGCCACTGAAACAGGAAATCTTTAAAAATACCTTCAGAGCTGAAAGGGTTAAACAGAAATAAGAGGAGAACACTCACTGCTCTTGGATGATATCTTAAGGAGCTTTAAACAGCATTGATGTATTACACTCACACAATGAAGAGGAGTAAATGAAGGAGTTTTATGTTAATTTCATGACTTTTTAAATTTCTTGAACATTTGATTCTGCTTTTAAAAACTTCAAACATTGTTTTCTTCATTTGTATCTTTGTCCTATTATTTTTATTTGTTCAATTGCGTTTCTTTGTTATTAATTAATGTAATGTAACGTTTACTTGTCTGGAATAATTACATGATAATTATACTTAATACTTAAGATACTTAAAACAATGTTTCCGCAAATTAATTAGCAGTGTTTTGTTGTGGTTTTGAAACTGGAATTGAGACTCATATGCAAAATGGACATCATATATATATATATATATGAAATATACCCAAAATCATTTGAGTCAAATCAAATGGGGAAATGTGTTTTGTGTCAACTGTTTGTGAATGCCCCCATGCACACGTGAGATTCATATAGAAATGATTTCGTTAGTCTGATGTGGAAGATCATGATTGTCCGGCACAAAGCCCAGAAATCCTTCGAGATGAATTAAAATATTTACATTTCTGCATTTGGCAGACGCTTTTATCCAAAGTGACTTACAGTGCACTTATTACAGGGACAATCCCCCCGGAGCAACCTGGAGTTAAGTGTCTTACTCAAGGACACAATGGTGGTGACTGTGGGGATCAAACCAGCAACCTTCTGAGTACCAATGTATTATACAGAGCACTTATTACAGGGACAATCCCCCCGGAGCAACATGGAGTTAAGTGCCTTACTCAAGGACACAATGGTGGTGGCTGTGGGGATCAAACCAGCAACCTTCTGAGTACCAATGTATTATACAGTGCACTTATTACAGGGACAATCCCCCCGGAGCAACCTGGAGTTAAGTGTCTTACTCAAGGACACAATGGTGGTGACTGTGGGGATCAAACCAGCAACCTTCTGAGTACCAATGTATTATACAGTGCACTTATTACAGGGACAATCCCCCCGGAGCAACCTGGAGTTAAGTGTCTTACTCAAGGACACAATGGTGGTGACTGTGGGGATCAAACCAGCAACCTTCTGATTACCAATGTATTATACAGAGCACTTATTACAGGGACAATCCCCCCGGAGCAACCTGGAGTTAAGTGCCTTACTCAAGCACACAATGGTGGTGACTGTGGGGATCAAACCAGCAACCTTCTGAGTACCAATGTATTATACAGAGCACTTATTACAGGGACAATCCCCCCGGAGCAACCTGGAGTTAAGTGTCTTACTCAAGCACACAATGGTGGTGACTGTGGGGATCAAACCAGCAACCTTCTGAGTACCAATGTATTATACAGAGCACTTATTACAGGGACAATCCCCCCGGAGCAACCTGGAGTTAAGTGCCTTACTCAAGGACACAATGGTGGTGACTGTGGGGATCAAACCAGCAACCTTCTGAGTACCAATGTATTATACAGTGCACTTATTACAGGGACAATCCCCCCGGAACAACCTGGAGTTAAGTGTCTTAATCAAGGACACAATGGTGGTGACTGTGGGGATCAAACCAGCAACCTTCTGATTACCAATGTATTATACAGTGCACTTATTACAGGGACAATCCCCCCGGAGCAACCTGGAGTTAAGTGTCTTACTCAAGGACACAATGGTGGTGACTGTGGGGATCAAACCAGCAACCTTCTGAGTACCAATATATTATACAGAGCACTTATTACAGGGACAATCCCCCCGGAGCAACCTGGAGTTAAGTGTCTTACTCAAGGACACAATGGTGGTGACTGTGGGGATCAAACCAGCAACCTCCTGATTACCAGTGATGTACTTTAGCCCACTACACCACCACCAGTCCGGACACTTAAAACACTGAGTCAGTCGTTCTGTTATCTCTCTCATTCAGATAAACCCATTTTTGTAGCTGTAGATTCGATAGTGCTGCAGGAAACACTGTCAGAGTATGCGAGTAGTGTGTTCTATACTACCGAGTCATTCAACAACCCTTAATGGAGCTGAGCATCACAAAACTAATTCGGCTCCAGCAACCCAACTGTGAACAGAGCCCCTGATGCAGACAGACAGACGGAGAGATCACCTGTTGAGCGCTGTGGTTGGCAGCTGATGGAATATCTGGCTCTTGTCCGTGGGAAAATTACTGTTCCAGTTCCTTCATGATTGACACAAAAAACGTTTGTTATTTCCAGAACCATGAGAGAACTCAAGAGATGTGCAGGAGAGGTTTGCGAGAGAACTACAGCAGCAGATGAAAGATGGAAAGAAGAGAAGAGCGAAGAGCTGATCGTAAGTAGAACAGTTGAGTTGTTATTGGCGAAACACTACAAGACTGACATCACAAATACACCTGGAGAATCAGGACGGCTGAACACTAGATTACAAATAACACTGTGAATTCAACAGGGCTGAAAAACCACATTTGCATTTTTAACTTAAATATCAAATTATGGAATTTTCGTGAAAAAATTTGAATACAAACCAAATTTGCCCCCGCTTCTGACTGCCCACATGTAAATCACGTGTAAGACATCCAAATGTTTTGTGTTCTTTAAAGAGAACTGACATGACGACATTTTGATTGAAGTGAAATTAAATAATGAACATTTCTTAATAATAGAATGATTGAAATTAACCTTAATATATACATTTAATTTGTAATGACTCAAAAAGAGGCTTTGTGTTTTATTTTTTAAATGTGTATATTATATATACACGATGGCCCCAAAAAATGGGTCACTCTGTTTAATTGCTCATATCTTACAAATTCATAAAGGTGTTTGCACGATTTTTCCCATATTCTACGGCAGTGGTTCTCAAACTGTGGTTCGCAGACTCCCTCTAGTGGTACGCAGACTCCCTCTAGTGGTGCGCAGACTCCCTCTAGTGGTGCGCAGACTCCCTCTAGTGGTGCGCAGACTCCCTCTAGTGGTGCGCAGACTCCCTCTAGTGGTGCGCAGACTCCCTCTAGTGGTGCGCAGACTCCCTCTAGTGGTACGCAGACTCCCTCTAGTGGTACGCAGACTCCCTCTAGTGGTACGCAGACTCCCTCTAGTGGTGCGCAGACTCCCTCTAGTGGTGCGCAGACTCCCTCTAGTGGAGCGCAGTGGAGCGCAGACTCCCTCTAGTGGTGCGCAGACTCCCTCTAGTGGTGCGCAGACTCCCTCTAGTGGTGCGCAGACTCCCTCTAGTGGTACGCAGACTCCCTCTAGTGGTGCGCAGACTCCCTCTAGTGGTGCGCAGACTCCCTCTAGTGGTGCGCAGACTCCCTCTAGTGGTACGCAGACTCCCTCTAGTGGTGCGCAGACTCCCTCTAGTGGTACGCAGACTCCCTCTAGTGGTACGCAGACTCCCTCTAGTGGTACGCAGACTCCCTCTAGTGGTGCGCAGACTCCCTCTAGTGGTACGCAGACTCCCTCTAGTGGTACGCAGACTCCCTCTAGTGGTGCGCAGACTCCCTCTAGTGGTGCGCAGACTCCCTCTAGTGGTGCGCAGACTCCCTCTAGTGGTACGAAATGTTAACTTTTGCTGCAACACACTCAAGTATGCAACCGTTGACCAATGACAAGAGGCGAGTTCAGTTGGGCTTCGGAAACAAACTGCATTCCTGCTTGATTTGAAACCGACACGACCCTCTCCACAGCCTCAAAACTAATCTTATATATTACTATCTCCCAAACTTCCTCATGTGTGTAAACGCCCTTTAAAGACACGGATGCTCTAGAGTGTGTTTGTGTGGTTTCGTAGACTGCTGATCTCAATCTTTAAGCTTTCAAATGTTTCCTGATTGATAATCTTCAGTCTGTACAGCAGAACATTTCCAGACTTCTGGTTGAAATCACCAGCTGCTCATCACTCAGAACACAACGATTAGTCCAAGAAGAAGAGGTTATGAATCACAGGGCGTCCCGACCGGAACAGAACAAAAGAAAAGCCCAGAGTGAAATAAAGGAGAGTGTCAATAAGAGACGTCAATAGTGAGAAGAGAAGGAGGGAGAGCTGTTTTAGTGCAGCCAACATCTGTGTTTGTTCATGCCATCACACACACACACACACACACACACACACACACACACAACAGCAAGCGACTGTTTCCTAGCGACTGTATGTGAGTCAGAACCAATGAGTGTTTTACCTTCTCCAGCTGGGGTCAGGGGGTGGGGACAGATACACAGAGCTGCTGTGAGAGCTGTCTATCTGAGGTCAAAGGTCAAGGGTGTGAACAGCATCTACATAGACAGTAATTCTGCATAATATTAAACTCAATGTGAACCTTTGTGCATTTGTGCCTTCCGCCCCGTCTGCCGGCAGCCCTTCTGCGTTCCGGTGGACGGAAGGGGGTTCCCCCGCCCCTGGCAGCGGTCCACCCACTCCAGGCGGTCGGCCAGGAGACCCTCCCCGCCCGCGGTCGGCGGTCTCAGACCCCGCCATGTTTCAGTGGCTGGTAGGGGTCTCTGACACCCCCGGCAGCGGAACTGGAGTGGCCCCTCTCAGGTGGCTGGGCTCCTCCGTTGGGGTGGATGGTAGTGGCGAGGATTACTACGGCGTATCCCTCCTGCTTCCCGGGTTTCGGCTCCAGTGTAAAAGAGTTCAATGGAAAGGAGGCGGCGAGAACCGGCTTAACAA
Source organism: Xyrauchen texanus (assembly GCF_025860055.1). Classification (NCBI taxonomy): domain Eukaryota; kingdom Metazoa; phylum Chordata; class Actinopteri; order Cypriniformes; family Catostomidae; genus Xyrauchen; species Xyrauchen texanus. Next base: position 444,416 of record NC_068290.1, on the reverse strand, counting down.
TATAAATAATATTTGAATCAGAAACTGGGTGAGACACACACACAACTCTCTCTCTGTCTCACTGCCGTCTCCAGTCGCCTTCATCCCTCTCGGGCTTCATCAGCCTGACTAGCCCGCCGCCCTGCCACACAGTCACTCTGCTCTCTAGATATCAGTATCGGCCATTTTTGTCTTTCCAGTAAAAATATGTAAACACTCTTCAAACAAGATGAACGTACTTGGGCAGCTAAATGAAATGGGCTAAGCCATGTTAAGCCATTTTAGACAAAACTATTTCCCAAAGGAGTTGGCGGTTTGCATCCCTGTATTTTGGTTAGGGTATGAATTGGGGGCGGGGCTATCTGACTATCGGCAGGCGAGGTGTGTTCAGAAAGCTCCGATCGGTGGCGCTAGTGTCACAGCTTTAAGAATGACAAAAAAGAAAAGGAAAAGGAAAGTAATAAAATGATGTTTTGCCATATATGACAGACACAAGTGGAGTGTTTTCAGACAGGAAGGATACTTGTCTCCTGTAAGGCCTGCTGGGAGAGATGAAGCGTCTGTCTCTGTGTACTCTGTCCACCAGTCCATGATGCCGTGTGGAGCGACTGGAGTCCAAAGGAGACTGGAAGGAGCCCTGAGGGACCAAACACACACAAACAGGGGTGTCAGATCCAGGTTAAAATAATCTAGTAGCCCCAGGGCATATACTAACACACACATAATGAGCTAAACACACATTACACTCCCGAATACACACAAACACACCTGCAGGTCTGATGCGGTCCTGCCGATCTGGTTGACGTTGGGCAGAGATCCGCTGTAATACGGGCCCTGAGTTCTGGCCAATCGGACATTCTGTGCCTGAATCTGCAAAACAACATGAGGAACGTTTAAATCCTGCAGCGTTCACCAAAGACACCAACAATAGAGAGAAGATCTGTTTAACGTAAGAACTGCTCTACTATGTAAACAGTGCATAGTATGTGCTTTTATTCATGTTTGGAGTAATGACCTGCATATGCAACAGAGCACACTGGCCGTCACACCCCTCATCCCTCTCTAGTGTCCCGCGGAGAGAAGCATACGCTATTTATGTGTAGATATTCAACCACACCTAAACATGTGACATCACGCACTGGGTGTGTAACTAAACATACGTCTGTGAACAATCATCAGACATTTTTCCTGAGGATTTGAATAGACATCAACGCAGACGAGTTACTGTCAAATCAACATCAAAACAAACCAGCCGGACGAGTCTCACCCGACCTCTCCAGACACACTCGGCACATCAGTGTGAACTGGTGGACTGTGACCCTGAAATGGTTCTCATTGGGTCACAGACAGCAGGGAAAGGATGATCAGTGCACATTATACAATGAAACTAAAAACAATATCAAAAGAAATCTTCATTCATTCTAAGGCACAGCACAGATGAAAGTCATTCGAGTCTCTCTCATTAACATGCGCTCGTTTAAAGACAGCTTACAGAGATGCCGGATTTCTTAAAGAGACAGTACCGGTTTTTAAAAACATGCTCAACAAATCAATATAAATACTTGTAAATTAGGGACAATATGGTTATCTCACGATTTGGTTCGATTTGATATTATAACACTTAAATTGTAAAGTTTTACAGAAAAAAATACAGTTAAATACACATTATAATTTCTCATCAAAATAATGTTAAATACACAATATAAATGCTCAAAGTTTAAATAATAAGAGTTTCTCTAGATGAAAATATCACAAACAAATAAACCTTCGTAAATAGTGATCTACATTCATGCTGATCAGGTGCAGAACAATCAATAGAACTGATCAAAACAAAGTATGTGAACGTGTATATTTAGATTTTAATAATTTGTTATAACCAATATTTTACTTTGTGAAACAATTTCTTTTTTTTACATTATATGAATTATTATTATATAATGAAATTGTATGTAAAATAAAGATATGAGCTATCATTGTTTGAAATAATGTGTATAATTTATAAGTAATAACATTGAGTTATTACATACATTCATTTGTATAAGAAATGCTAAAATGGTTACTGTCACTTTAAGAGTTTAATGAGCACCTCACAGTGTTTCGCTTCAACGAACATCAACGAGAATCTCAGTTTCTTTAGCACATCCATGCTAAATGAGATTAAAATGAACAGAAAGGATATTAAGACACATAATTCATCTTTGATGGACACACATTACACGGAGGGAACGAGCATATTTAAGCTCAACCACTTTTTATCAAAACAAGGTGATTTTCCAGGTGTTCCATTTCTAAAAGCTAAATTCGAGCACTTTAAGGACCTCGTGTGAACCAGCAGTATTGGTAAAAATCAAGCGATAGAGAGATTATGATGTTTGACGGGTCATTTCATTTATGATCACATGGACAGAAAACAATGTTGCAGATTTCGTAATATCGTTTTTTTGGTTCGCGAAATATGTATATTTAATGAAATTCGATATATTGTCCCATACCTACAATAAAAATGTAACAAAATATACTATATGCAATATAATATCATATTTATTGATTAAATACATTGATTTGTTAATTTTTAAAAAGATAAAATGTGACCAAAATGATGAAAAACTAATAAAGTATAATTCGTAAAATGTATATTTTAATATTGTACCTAGTTAGAAGGTCCTCTGTATAATTAACAGCATTAGCTGGGAGAGAATGTATTTCATATGTAAGCAAAAGTGACATTATAACTTAAATATACCCGTATGAATCGATATCGAATCAGTTTGAGAGCTGGTGAATCAGAATTGTATCGGGAAATCTGTATCAATACCCAGAACTATTCTTTATGCTGGTTACAAGCCGAGATCTGTTTCTGAATTACTTTATATTTGTTTTTATCAGTGAATGGAGAGAATGCCTAAAAAACTTCACATTGACCCTCTTAAAAGTATG
>NC_068290.1:391500-436500 GCF_025860055.1 Xyrauchen texanus | reverse complement strand
CATGTAGGGTTATAACAACACAGGGGTGAGTAAATAATGACTCAATTTTTATTTTTGGGTGAACTAATCCTTTAACTTTGACTCATCCCTCCTTTTCTTAAATAAAAGCACAAATCTGTGTTCCAGTGAGACACTTACAATGGAAGTCAATGGCAATTACGTCATCATAGCAAAGTTGTAAAACTGTCTATAAGTTTCCACAGATGTGGTTAATAAGTGATTTAATGACAGTAAAATCATGTTAACACACATATTGTTTATGTCTTGTGTCTATACTTTTGAAACAGTATTTTAATGTTTGCAGATTAAACCCCATTGACTTGCATTGTGCCTCACCGGCCATGTTTCCATACAAGTTGTGAATTTAATTAATGTGAAAAAAACTGAACACTGAGTTCAAAAGAACAAAATCTTCACTAGCTCCACCTCAAGTATAGGTTTTTTGTGCTCATTTTGGAGATTTTATTTGCATCTTGGTGTTTTCATCCAGCAGTTTTTATAAGATATCCCAAAATGTGCATTAAAATATGTGGATAGAAACCCAGCTATTGTAACCCTGATTTTTGCTTTCTGTAATATATTTTTTTTTGCGAGTCAATATTCATGTTCAACATTAGACCACAAATGCTGTTGATTGAGCTACAAAAAAAAATATTATTAAATATTAATAACTACTATTAGTCTTGACCAACACAGAACAGGTGTCGTTTGAAAGTTTAGAAGCTGTACTTTCCAATGCATGTGACATTATGACCAAAACTGAACAAGTGCTTTAAAATTTTCAGATAAATCAGAAGTGTTACATTTTTATCATTTATAGAAACAAATTGCACTGAAAATATTATTGCAATCATTAAAAACATGAAACTGATCAATATTCATGTGTCATATGTTTTTGGAAAGCTCTTAAAGAGTAAAATACAACCAGTATATTTGTTTTACTCACAGACAAAAATATAGCGAGTAACAGCTAAATATATGTGTTTGACAATTATGTTGATGTTGTTTATATGCCTCGTTTTCACTTATAACTTGACGAAAAATAAACGGAACATCAGAAATCACATATGATTATTTAGAGTCTGTGATTATCTTTCAATCGAGTCTACACACAAGATAATCAGATGTATAGATCATTAGATAATCCACATGAAGCACAATGTTACATATGACCACCAGGAGATGGCGCCAAATACACGACACAGACTCAATGATGACTCAAATGACACAGAATGAAACTCATTCTGTGAAATCTCATGACTAAAATCATGTCTGCATGCTATGCAAACCTTTAGTCATTGTTGTGTTTGCATGTGTAATTAGTTCTTATGTACAATTATTATCTTTTATTTGTTTGGAGATGTTTTTCGACACTATGATCAATTATTATCAAGTTATAAGAGGAAAGGTATGCCACTGAAACGGGAAATGTTTAAAAACACCCTCAGATGATTAACTTGTATTGAATCCAGAATATTCCTTTAAAAACATGTGTATATTTTCAGACTTTGAGAATATTTAGATGACAAGCGTCTTTATTAAATATGAATAGGAGAATGGCTGATGGCGAAACCCTCATTTTGGCTTCGTGTGAGGAATATAAACTAAACATGGTACATCTCTGTTACTTGTAATTTCCATCAGATAAACTCAATCAAAACTTTCATAAAACATTATATTATATATAAAACTGCCGTTAACAGAGCAGATACAGCCGTGACAGCACACAATACGAGTATTGTGTCGATAAAGTGATATTAGAGTGATATTTAAATTAATACTGATATAAAGTAGGAGTATAATATGCGAGAGGATTCATGCTAATCCGCTAGTCGTTTCCTGTCAGTCTCATCAAACTCACAAAAACATTTAAAGCACTTGTATTAATGTTACCCATCATAAGGGCTCTATTAACATCTGTCAATTCTTTACAGTTACTTTAACCTCTTTACTTGATTCGGTTTTCATAAATCCAACGTTTACTACGTTAGCTTCCGTTAGCCAACATGCTAACTACCTACTCGCGCGCGCTCTCGCCGCCCACCGGCCGCCAGTGCCGTGCGCGCTCCCGCGACCGAGAGAAAAACACAGATTTGACATTTATCCGCGGGAAACTCGGACCCGTATCCCGTTCCCGTGTGTGATCAGTGTGTGTACTGTGTGTGTGTGTGTGTGTGTGTGTGTGTGTGTGTGTTTTACCCGTGTGGAGGTGAGGTCCATCATGACCTCCTGAAACGCCGCCGTCTCCTCCGCCTGTCTCTGCGTGTGCAGCGCGATCTTCTCACTGAACTTTCGCGGGTTAGTCGCACCGCACGCCGGACTTGATCCGCCGTGATTCTGTCCCGGTGTCGGTCCGGGTCCGCACGTTCCTCCATCACCCGCGTAGGACATGATAAGGAGATCCCGAACTCACATACAGACCCGAAGAACCGACAGACACATTCTGAGAGAGAGAGAGAGAGAGAGAGAGAGAGAGAGAGAGAGAGAGAGAGAGAGAGAGAGAGATAGAGAGAGAGATGAGCCCTCTAGGGGCACGAGCGAGATTTACACACACACATAATACACACGCGCACACACAAAGAACGGTGATCAATGAAAAACTGGCATGAACTTTCAAACATACACATCACAAAAATACATAGAAGAGGAAAATGTCTGTCAATAATCTAACCTGTGTGTTTGTAGACATGTATAGATGTCCTAAATTAACGAGCATTAAAGGGCTTTCAAAATAAAGTTAAAAACTCAGCAGAGAGGTGTTTGATGTTTCTTCACGACCCCTGAGGTACAAGTGGAGTCCCTGTAGAGCAATCATCACTGACTTCTCTATGATCCCTCACAAATCATAACAAAGTCTCATGCATATATAAGGGATGGGCAAAAGGTCTGAAATGAATGGCGGCTCAGGGCAAAAATGCCACCAAAGGTGACAAAACAATTACTGCAAAATTCAAAATGTGAGGGGGTCTGTGTATCTCAGCGAGTATTGCCGCTGACTATCACACCTGGAGTCGTGAGTTTGAATCCAGGGTGAGCTGAGTGACTCCAGTCAGGTCTCCTTAGCAACCAGATTGTCCCGGTTGCTAGGGAGGGTAGAGTCACATGGGGTAACCTCCTCGTGGTTGCTATAATGTGGTTCTCGCTCTCAATGGGGCGTGTGCTGAGTGACTCCAGCCGGGTCTCCTTAGCAACCAAATTGTCCCGGTTGCTCCACCTCCCGGATTGAGGTGAGTAACCGCGCCACCACGAGGACCTACTAAGTAGCGGGAATTGGGCGTTCCAACATTGAGAGAAAAAGGATCAAATAAATAATAATAATTAAATGAATAAAAATGTGGAATGAATGAACTACTTTGCTTTTATTATTTGTAACATCTGATTAATATTTTGTCCTCTGGGTTTGTATAATGGGGTTTTTCAACTTATGAGTAAAATAAGGTCTGTTATGGAATGATATTCCGGACATTATTCAAAAGGAATTGTTATGAGTATTGAAATATATATATCTATGAAGTAGTATATTGAGGAGAATATGTTGACAGTCCAGTGTGAGATTATAGATTAATAAAGTGCAGTGCTAATTATTGATCCTGATAGACTGTGAGTGATGTCACTTCCCAAGACAAACACGCCCCATTGCATAATCCCACCCTTGACCCTGATTGACAGGTTTCTGTGTAAGGCATCAATGGAAATACTAAGGGAATTAGTATTCCATTTGAGTTTTGGCTGGCTACATACGCGACGCTGAGAAAGTGAAAAAGCAGACCTGGTAATTGAAACTGCTATTTAAATATGACAGGGCCAAAACTCGTAAGATATGGGAAACACAGTTGCAAACGGACTTTGCTTTTCCAGTTGAAATCTGGCAGTCACTGTGCGTTCACTTAAACGAAAATGCAAACGGTAATGCGCGATTTGCAATTGCGTTTGGATTATGTCACATTTTATGCGTCCACAAATTGAAAACGCAATTGCAAATACAATTTGCAATTCCTTTTGAATAATGTCCGGAATATCATTCCATAGTCTGTGGTAAACATTACTCGACAATACATCGTCACACCTTCAACGTGAAAGCGTGTTATTCGATACGGCTTCAAAATTCACGTTTAAGGTGTGACTGTGTGTAACTTATTTTGTAGAACAAAACATCCGTGTATTGTCGAGTAATGTTTACCACAGACCAGAGCTGAGAAGTAACACACTACATTTACTCTGTTACATTTACTTGAGTAACTGTTTGGGAAAAATGTACTTTTATGACTGTTTTATCGTGGGTACTTTTCAATATTACTCAAGTAAATTTCTGATGATAAAAAAGTACTTTTACTTTGTTACATTGAGTAGCGTTCCTGTCAGTACATTACTTTTACTATAATAAGTGTTTTAATGTAATAAATGTGTAATTAATTGAGATCTTTGAACTTCACAGCTGCATGATGTCACTCGAGTCGCACTCAAAACAAACATATTCACACAATGCCTTCATTTTACACAAACACAACGATAAGAGTAAATGTAAGAAATCCCGGTGAGGTCAGTTTTAGAGATGTGATAATGTGGGCGTGTCATAGTGACGCTCGTTCATTTTCAGCGGGAATCTGTAACTGTGGACTCTCATGACGTCAGTTTGTAAGTTTGCAGTTTTATATCAGCGCTGTAACATATTAATGTTAATGCTACTCTATAAATGCTTGTAAACATCCGCGTGAAGCGCAAATGTTTTGCCCTGCCGATCACGATTGTGAGCATTTCTGCGTGTGCAAGACATGCGCATGCACAGCGTTTGACACGCGTGCAGCTTCTGGAAAACACGCTTTCAAACACAGATATAAGTTGCAATTTACCCCCTTAGTGTACTTAACTAATGATCTAAATTATTTCAACACTGACAAACTAAATTCACTCTGGACGTAAAAATCAGTGAAATATGGACAGAAGGCGTGAATAAAGCATGATCTTGCTTCTGTGTATAATTAAGCATTATTGGGACTGTGTGACGTTATTCACGTTTTGATGACACGTTAATGACTAGAAACTGATTTCCAAACTTGACAGATGGGCTTTCTTCTTCTTCTTCAAGATTGTTCAGAAGAATATCTCAACTCTGTTAGTTTATACTAGAATGCAAGTGAATGGTGACCAGAACTTTGAAGCTCAGAAAGCACATAAATGCAGCATAAAAGGAATTCAAAGACACTGATTCAATCCATGTCTTCAGAAGAGAGATGATAAGTGTGGGTGAGAAACAGATCGATATATAAATCTCCACGCTCACATTCTTCTTGTGTTTGTGGTGATTCAATGCTTTGTGCATATCACCACCTACTGGGCAGGGAGGAGAATTAATAGTAAAAAAAGGCTTTATGTATTATAAAGTTATACATATTGATCTTTTTCTCACCCACACCTATCATATTGCTTCTGAAAACCACTGGAGTCTTATGGATTACTTTTATGCTGCCTCTATGTGCTTTTTGGAGCTTCAAAGTTCTGGTCACCATTCACTTGCATTGTATGAACCAACAGAGCTGAAATATTCTTCTAAAAATCTTCATTTGTGTTCTGGTGAAGAAAGTCACACATCTGGGATGACGTGAGGGTGGAAAATTAGCATTTAATTTTTTGGTGAACTGTCCCTTTGATTTGATGCATGGAAGAAAGAAGTCATGTGGGTTTGGAACAACATGGTGGTGAAAGATGACAGTTTCCATTATTAACAATATTATTATAATGAATCATTCTGTAATGTTAAATGTGTATCATGTACTGGAGTATATGAGAGTTTGTGAAAGTAACTAGTTACTACTTGAGTATTATTTTTACTGGATACTTTTGTACTCTTACTCAAGCAATTTTTAATATTAATACTTTTACTTCTACGTCAGTAATTATTTATTTTAAGTAATTGTAGTTCTACTTGAGTGTTACGACCCTAAGGGTCATGTGTTTGGTTGGGGTGTTTCTTTCTTCTCTCTCTCAGGTGGTGGCTCCTCCCCCTCCATGTCTCGGCTGCAGGTGTGCCTGATTAACACTCAGTACCTGGAGGATAAGAAGACTGTTTCATAGTTTGTTGAGTGTGTTGTTGTGAGGTGTGTGCTTGTTCTGTTCATTTCTCTTCCTTCCAGTTGTGACCACATTGCAGACCAACTTCATTCAACCTGTGGGTTGAACACCAACTTGCATCGTGTTGTGAGTTTAGAACAGTGTGTGTGTGTTAACCTCAGTGGAGAGAGAACTGTTTAGTAGTCCAGTTAATGTTGAACCTTGTTTCTTCTCAGTTTAGTTTGTGTTTATTGTTTGCCTTATCTTGCTTGTTTGCTGTCTCATTGTGAGAGAGTAGTTTTGTATTGGTTTTCTGTTTTGTCCATATTATAATAAATACACGTTTCAACTGCACATGACTCTGACTTCCTGTTCTCTTTTGCCCTGGTTATTTTAAATTATTGTTGCTTCCCCTTCCCCTGGATTTACCGTTTTGGGGGAACGTAATTATATATTTTAAGTAATTGTACTTCTACTTGAGCAATTATTTATTTTAATAAGTATTTGTAATTCTACTAGAGTAATTATATATTTTAAGTAATTGTAATTCTACATCTACATGAGTAATTATATATTTTAAGTAATTGTACTTCTACTTGAGCAATTATTTATTTTAATAAGTATTTGTAATTCTACTAGAGTAATTATATATTTTAAGTAATTGTAATTCTACATCTACATGAGTAATTATATATTTTAAGTAATTGTACTTCTACTTGAGTATTTATTTTAATAAGTAATTGTACTTCTACTTGAGTAATTATTTATTTTAATAAGTAATTGTAGTTCTACTTTAGTAGTAGTTCTACTTGAGTAATTATTTATTTTAAGTAATTGTAATTCTACTTGAGTAATTATTTATTTTAATAAGTAATTGTAGTTCTACTTGAGTAATTGTAGTTCTACTTGAGTAGTTATTTATTTTAATAAGTAATTGTACTTCTACTTGAGTATTTATTTTAATAAGTAATTGTACTTCTACTTGAGTATTTATTTTAATAAGTAATTGTACTTCTACTTGAGTAATTATTTATTTTAATAAGTAATTGTAGTTCTACTTTAGTAGTAGTTCTACTTGAGTAATTATTTATTTTAAGTAATTGTAATTCTACTTGAGTAAGGTTTTGGCTACTCTACCCACCTCTGCCACAGACCTTATTTTACACAGAAGCTCAAACATGATAAAAACTCGTATCCCAAGGGAACCCATGCAGAATTCTCTTCCGGGTTTTTGGTCTACAGCAGCTCTGTTGCCAAATCCATGTTCCTTTTCTTGACTTCAAGCTCAATCTGGTCCCTTTCATGCTCCAGTGCAACACAGCATCTACACCAACAGGACGGTCTGGAAGAAAATAGGTTTTGGAAAAGAAATAAACTAAAAGCACTCAGTAGAGAGAGAGAGAGAGATCTGGGCAATCTAACACAAGATATCCAAACCAGAGAAGAGCAGGGGTGTAGATTCCAGGAGGGATGAGGGGGATGTAACCCCTCAAATAATCAAAACAAGCAAGTACAACCCCTCAAATATTTATACAATGATCAATAGAAACATGTCAATTCCCCCCAATGTTCAAGCCAAATCTGCACCTCGGATAAGACAAATACCGCAATATTTAATGCAGGGTTAAAAACAAACAAACGTTTACTCCAGAACAGCGAAGCTCGATTTAAACATTGAGGATTGTGGATAAAAACAACAACAATGCAGCGGTGTCTGTAGTTTTCTAAATAACCAACATATTAAGAAAAAGGGTCATTTTAAGAGCAACGATCAAATCACACTCACCGTAATTATTCCTCTGGATTCTTGATCACCTGCGCTCTCTTTGCCGAAACATTTTTACTATAAATACTCCTCCCTGCCCAGTAGGTGGCGATATGCACATAGAATACACATCAGCAAAAACTAAATAAAGTGGAGATTTATAGTAAAAGAAGACTTGAATATTGATCTGTTTCTCTCCCACACCTCTCATATCACTTCTGAAGACACGGATTAAACCCCTGGAGTCTTATGGATTACTTTTATGTGCTTTTTGGAGCCTCAAAGAACTGGTCACCATTCACTTGCATTGCACGGACCTACAGAGCTGAAATATTCATTTGTTTTCACACATCTGGGATGGCATGAGTGTGAGAAAATGATGTTTCTTTTTTTTAGACCAAATAATTTTTGTGAATGCACTTAACTGCATAGAGAGCTATAGGATGCTCCCTATTTAGTGCATGACTTAACCTCCAGTGTGCTGTCTGTCTGCACTGGTCTCAGAACAGTTATAGGAGAGTTATAGGATGCTCCCTTGCTCCCTATTTAGTGCATGACTTAACCTCCAGTGTGCTGTCTGTCTGCACTGGTCTCAGAACAGTTATAGAGAGCTATAGGATGCTCCCTTGCTCCCTATTTAGTGCATGACTTAACCTCCAGTGTGCTGTCTGTCTGCACTGGTCTCAGAACAGTTATAGGAGAGTTATAGGATGCTCCCTTGCTCCCTATTTAGTGCATGACTTAACCTCCAGTGTGCTGTCTGTCTGCACTGGTCTCAGAACAGTTATAGGAGAGCTATAGGATGCTCCCTTGCTCCCTATTTAGTGCATGACTTAACCTCCAGTGTGCTGTCTGTCTGCACTGGTCTCAGAACAGTTATAGAGAGCTATAGGATGATCCCTTGCTCCCTATTTAGTGCATGACTTAACCTCCAGTGTGCTGTCTGTCTGCACTGGTCTCAGAACAGTTATAGGAGAGCTATAGGATGCTCCCTTGCTCCCTATTTAGTGCATGACTTAACCTCCAGTGTGCTGTCTGTCTGCACTGGTCTCAGAACAGTTATAGGAGAGCTATAGGATGATCCCTTGCTCCCTATTTAGTGCACGACTTAACCTCCAGTGTGCTGTCTGTCTGCACTGGTCTCAGAACAGTCATAGGAGAGCTATAGGATGCTCCCTTGCTCCCTATTTAGTGCACGACTTAACCTCCAGTGTGCTGTCTGTCTGCACTGGTCTCAGAACAGTTATAGGAGAGCTATAGGATGCTCCCTTGCTCCCTATTTAGTGCATGACTTAACCTCCAGTGTGCTGTCTGTCTGCACTGGTCTCAGAACAGTTATAGAGAGCTATAGGATGCTCCCTTGCTCCCTATTTAGTGCACGACTTAACCTCCAGTGTGCTGTCTGTCTGCACTGGTCTCAGAACAGTTATAGGAGAGATATAGGATGCTCCCTTGCTCCCTATTTAGTGCACGACTTAACCTCCAGTGTGCTGTCTGTCTGCACTGGTCTCAGAACAGTTATAGGAGAGATATAGGATGCTCCCTTGCTCCCTATTTAGTGCACGACTTAACCTCCAGTGTGCTGTCTGTCTGCACTGGTCTCAGAACAGTTATAGGAGAGCTATAGGATGCTCCCTTGCTCCCTATTTAAAAAAAGTGCATTAAAAAATTCCAGTATTGAATAATTCATGTGTGTTTTCAGTTCAGTCACAGACACAAACAATCGAGTAAATGCATTTTATTTCTCAAGAGAGAAGCTCACAGAAGGAAAAACATAGCTAATAAACCTGATCAACAGAAACTAAACTAGTTGAGACTAGACCAGCGTTTTTAAAGTGATGAGTGCCATTATATGGACATCTATATACTGGTGTTCAGTGGAGAGACTCGCTTTCATCTCACCAACAATCCGCTCACAAGAGTCTTTAAGACAGGACGAGCCCGTTCCTATAGCGACAGAGGCATGATGTATACCTGTGTGTGTGTGTGTGTGTGTGTGTCAAGGTGCCATCCAGAATGGCATTGGCTGCTGCTGTTGTGTTTGTGTTTTGTGGCGGGGAGGAGGGGATAACGGGCAGCGATACATCCCAAGCGTCCAGCCCGCGGATGAGCCGCCTATGCCCGTATTACCTGCCCCGTCTACTCTCGAGGGACAGTGGTCGTCATCTTCATCGGAGGAATCGCCGGAATACGCCACCAGCCCCGTCTTCACGCGCTTCACCTGTGGCTCTGATGGAGAGATGAGAAACAAACGAGAGAGAGACAGAGAGAGAAAAAACAACACAACCAAACGGGAATGTTGAAGGAATGTTGACAGAGAGAAACAGGACGTTAATCAAACATCAAAGGTGTGCGATGAATGACAGCCGGATGTCATTGGGCGGTCAGTGGGGGGCGATGTTAAAACCCATCCAATCAGGAGGCAGAACAGAAGGGTCGCCCCGCCCCCGCAGATCCAGCATCCCCCCGAGGGAACATGAAAAAGAGAGAAAAAACACAGAGAAAGAGAGAGAACACAAAACACAAAAGAGAGAGACATTAGTGCGATGGTTAAACGACAGGACAGACGTACGGTCGATCTGATGATGTCATCAGATAGGGACGACAGCAGGCTGATGATATCAACCACACAGGGGGAGGAGCCTTCTCATTCTGACTGTTAATTAACGACTGGCAGAGAAGCTCAACTGGACGCAAACACGTCATTTACAGCTGCAGCGTGTCATTCCCGCGCCACTAGCCGTCTCAGCCAATGGCGTGAGTTTGGGGCGGGACTAACTTTGCAACCGATGGCAGATAATGGGCAGGGCAGAAACAAAAGCAGCTAATGATTATTCAGTGCCAATGACACACTGCAGCTTTAAATGAACACTAATGAAGTGTCCCGTGCTGGTTCATTTCTGCATGCACAATGTAATTAGCATGATTTCTAATAAAGGTGTTGTGGTCACAGGCGTGTGCGTGTTCACAGACTCGAGCCGTCTGTTTATCTGTGGTCAGGGTGACAGTCTGTGGAGGGGGCGTGTCTTACCCAGGGAGTTTGGTGCTGGTTTTCTCTCGTCTGGTTTCTGCGCTCTCACTCCGTTCACTGGCGCTGGTACACTCGGAGGCGGCGGCGGCATCAACGGTCTGCTGCACAGATCAACAACATCAACACAAGTCAAACATGGCACTTTTCTGAGTCAAATATGTTTATACAATATCAGCTATTTGGTGATTTTGAGATGCTTGGCACGATGCCAGTTTTAGTTCATATCTTCTGTTTTACAACATTTCTTTATTCAGAGGCTAAAAAGTGCAAATATTATTGTGGAGCTCTTTGGCACATTTTGGCCTCTGAATAAACTCTTAAGATTATTTTTTCCCCCAATGGCATGTGTTTAACATGTTTAACGTGTTTAACGTGTTTAGTGTGTTTAACGTGTTTAATGTGTTTAGTGTGTTTAACATGTTTTGTGTGTTTAACGCGTTTTGTGTGTTTAACGCGTTTAGTGTGTTTAACGTGTTTTGTGTGTTTAACGTGTTTTGTGTGTTTAACGTGTTTTGTGTTTAACGTGTTTTGTGTGTTTAACGCGTTTTGTGTGTTTAACGCGTTTTGTGTGTTTAACGCGTTTTGTGTGTTTAACGCGTTTAGTGTGTTTAACGTGTTTAGTGTGTTTAACGTGTTTTGTGTGTTTAACGCGTTTAGTGTGTTTAACGCGTTTAGTGTGTTTAACGTGTTTTGTGTGTTTAACGCGTTTAGTGTGTTTAACGCGTTTAGTGTGTTTAACGTGTTTTGTGTGTTTAACGCGTTTAGTGTGTTTAACGCGTTTAGTGTGTTTAACGTGTTTTGTGTGTTTAACGTGTTTTGTGTGTTTAACGTGTTTAACGTGTTTTGTGTGTTTAACGCGTTTAGTGTGTTTAACGTGTTTAGTGTGTTTAACGCGTTTTGTGTGTTTAACGCGTTTTGTGTGTTTAACGCGTTTTGTGTGTTTAACGTGTTTTGTGTGTATAACGCGTTTAGTGTGTTTAACGTGTTTTGTGTGTTTAACGTGTTTTGTGTGTTTAACGCGTTTAGTGTGTTTAACATGTTTAACGTGTTTAATGTGTTTAACGTGTTTTGTGTGTTTAACGCGTTTAGTGTGTTTAACGTGTTTAGTGTGTTTAGTGTTTAACGTGTTTTGTGTGTTTAACGTGTTTTGTGTGTTTAACGTGTTTTGTGTGTTTAACGTGTTTAACGTGTTTTGTGTGTTTAACGCGTTTTGTGTGTTTAACGTGTTTAGTGTGTTTAACGCGTTTTGTGTGTTTAACGTGTTTTGTGTGTATAACGCGTTTAGTGTGTTTAACGCGTTTAGTGTGTTTAACGCGTTTTGTGTGTTTAACGCGTTTAGTGTGTTTAACGCGTTTAGTGTGTTTATAGTGTTTGGTGTGTTTATAGTGTTTAGTGCGTTTATAGTGTTTAGTGTCTTTATAGTGTTTAGTGTGTTTATAGTGTTTAGTGTGTTTATAGTGTTTAGTGTGTTTATAGTGTTTAGTGTGTTTTGTGTGTTTATAGTGTTTAATGTGTTTAACGTGTTTAGTGTGTTTATAGTGTTTAGTGTGTTTATAGTGTTTGGTGTGTTTATAGTGTTTAGTGCGTTTATAGTGTTTAGTGTCTTTATAGTGTTTAGTGTGTTTATAGTGTTTAGTGTGTTTATAGTGTTTAGTGTGTTTATAGTGTTTAGTGTGTTTTGTGTGTTTATAGTGTTTAATGTGTTTAACGTGTTTAGTGTGTTTAACGCGTTTTGTGTGTTTAACGCGTTTTGTGTGTTTAACGCGTTTTGTGTGTTTAACGTGTTTTGTGTGTATAACGCGTTTAGTGTGTTTAACGTGTTTTGTGTGTTTAACGTGTTTTGTGTGTTTAACGCGTTTAGTGTGTTTAACATGTTTAACGTGTTTAATGTGTTTAACGTGTTTTGTGTGTTTAACGCGTTTAGTGTGTTTAACGTGTTTAGTGTGTTTAGTGTTTAACGTGTTTTGTGTGTTTAACGTGTTTTGTGTGTTTAACGTGTTTTGTGTGTTTAACGTGTTTAACGTGTTTTGTGTGTTTAACGCGTTTTGTGTGTTTAACGTGTTTAGTGTGTTTAACGCGTTTTGTGTGTTTAACGTGTTTTGTGTGTATAACGCGTTTAGTGTGTTTAACGCGTTTAGTGTGTTTAACGCGTTTTGTGTGTTTAACGCGTTTAGTGTGTTTAACGCGTTTAGTGTGTTTATAGTGTTTGGTGTGTTTATAGTGTTTAGTGCGTTTATAGTGTTTAGTGTCTTTATAGTGTTTAGTGTGTTTATAGTGTTTAGTGTGTTTATAGTGTTTAGTGTGTTTATAGTGTTTAGTGTGTTTTGTGTGTTTATAGTGTTTAATGTGTTTAACGTGTTTAGTGTGTTTATAGTGTTTAGTGTGTTTATAGTGTTTAGTGCGTTTATAGTGTTTAATGTGTTTAGTGTGTTTTGTGTGTTCAACGTGTTTTGTGTGTTCAACGCGTTTAGTGTGTTTAAAGTGTGGTGTTGATACTCCAAATCAATCAAAAGTTCCAACATTACAAATATAATTGATCAGTGTCCAAAAACATCTCCAAATGTTTTGTGTGTTTAACGTGTTTAGTGTGTTTATAGTGTTTAGTGTGTTTATAGTGTTTAGTGCGTTTATTGTGTTTAGTGTGTTTATAGTGTTTAGTGTGTTTATAGTGTTTAACGCGTTTAGTGTGTTTAACGCGTTTAGTGTGTTTAACGCGTTTAGTGTGTTTAACGTGTTGTGGATACTCCAAATCAAGTTCCAACATTACAAATATAATTGATCAGTGTCCAAAAACATCTCCAAATGTTTTGTGTGTTTATAGTGTTTAGTGTGTTTATAGTGTTTAGTGCGTTTATAGTGTTTTGTGCGTTTATAGTGTTTAGTGCGTTTATAGTGTTTAGTGTGTTTATTGTGTTTAGTGCGTTTATAGTGTTTTGTGCGTTTATAGTGTTTAGTGCGTTTATAGTGTTTAGTGCGTTTATTGTGTTTAGTGCGTTTATAGTGTTTTGTGCGTTTATAGTGTTTAGTGCGTTTATAGTGTTTAGTGTGTTTATAGTGTTTAGTGTGTTTATAGTGTATAGTGCGTTTATTGTGTTTAGTGTGTTTATAGTGTTTAATGTGTTTATAGTGTTTAATGTGTTTATAGTGTTTAGTGCGTTTATAGTGTTTAGTGCGTTTATTGTGTTTATAGTGTTTAGTGTGTTTATAGCGTTTAGTGTGTTTAGTGCGTTTATAGTGTTTTGTGTGTTTAACGTGTTTTGTGTGTTTAACGTGTTTTGTGTGTTTAACGCGTTTAGTGTGTTTAACGTGTTTTGTGTTGATACTCCAAATCAATCAAAAGTTCCAACATTACAAATATAATTGATCAGTGTCCAAAAACATCTCCAAATGTTTAGTGCATTTATAGTGTTTAGTGTGTTTATAGTGTTTAGTGTGTTTAATGTGTTTAACGTGTTTAACGTGTTTAATGTGTTTAACGTGTTTATAGTGTTTAGTGCGTTTATAGTTTTTGTACTGCGTTTATAGTTTTTGTAGTGTTTAGTGCATTTATAGTGTTTAGTGCATCTATAGTGCATTTAACGTGTTTAGTGCGTTTATAGTGTTTAGTGCGTTTATAGTGTTTAGTGCGTTTATAGTGTTTAGTGCGTTTACAGTGTTTAGTGCGTTTACAGTGTTTAGTGCGTTTACAGTGTTTAGTGCGTTTATAGTGTTTAGTGCGTTTACAGTTTTTAGTGCGTTTACAGTGTTTAGTGTGTTTATAGTGTTTAGTGCGTTTATAGTGTTTAGTGCGTTTATAGTGTTTAGTGCGTTTATAGTGCATTTAACGTGTTTAGTGTGTTTACAGTGTTTAGTGCGTTTATAGTGTTTATAGTGTTTAGTGTGTTTATAGTGTTTAGTGTGTTTATAGTGTTTATAGTGTTTAGTGTGTTTATAGTGTTTATAGTTTTTGTAGTGTTTAGTGCGTTTAGTGTTTAGTGCGTTTATAGTCTTTAGTGCGTTTATAGTGTTTAGTGCGTTTATAGTGTTTAGTGCGTTTATAGTGTTTATAGTGTTTATAGTGTTTAGTGCGTTTATAGTGTTTAGTGCGTTTATAGTGTTTAGTGCGTTTATAGTGTTTAGTGTGTTTATAGTGCATTTAACGTGTTTAGTGTGTTTACAGTGTTTAGTGTGTTTATAGTGTTTATAGTGTTTAGTGTGTTTATAGTGTTTAGTGTGTTTATAGTGTTTAGTGTGTTTATAGTGTTTATAGTGTTTAGTGTGTTTATAGTGTTTAGTGTGTTTATAGTGTTTAGTGCGTTTATAGTGTTTAGTGTGTTTATAGTGCATTTAACGTGTTTAGTGTGTTTACAGTGTTTAGTGTGTTTATAGTGTTTAGTGTGTTTATAGTGTTTATAGTGTTTAGTGTGTTTATAGTGTTTAGTGCGTTTATAGTGTTTAGTGCGTTTATAGTGTTTAGTGCGTTTATAGTGTTTAGTGTGTTTATAGTGCATTTAACGTGTTTAGTGTGTTTACAGTGTTTAGTGTGTTTATAGTGTTTAGTGTGTTTATAGTGTTTATAGTGTTTAGTGTGTTTATAGTGTTTAGTGTGTTTATAGTGTTTATAGTGTTTAGTGTGTTTATAGTGTTTAGTGTGTTTATAGTGTTTAGTGTGTTTATAGTGTTTATAGTTTTTGTAGTGTTTAGTGCGTTTAGTGTTTAGTGTGTTTATAGTGCGTTTAACGTGTTTAGTGTGTTTATAGTGTTTAGTGTGTTTATAGTTTTTGTAGTGTTTAGTGCGTTTATAGTGTTCAGTGTGTTTATAGTGTTTAGTGCGTTTATAGTGTTTAGTGTGTTTATAGTGTTTAGTGTGTTTATAGTTTTTGTAGTGTTTAGTGCGTTTATAGTGTTTAGTGTGTTTATAGTGTTTAGTGTGTTTATAGTGTTTAGTGTGTTTATAGTGTTTATAGTGTTTAGTGTGTTTATAGTGTGTTTATAGTGTTTAGTGTGTTTATAGTTTTTGTAGTGTTTAGTGCGTTTATAGTGTTTAGTGTGTTTATAGTGTTTAGTGTGTTTATAGTGTTTAGTGTGTTTATAGTGTTTTGTGTGTTTATAGTGTTTAGTGTGTTTATAGTGTTTAGTGTGTTTATAGTTTTTGTAGTGTTTAGTGCGTTTATAGTGTTTAGTGCGTTTATAGTGTTTAGTGTGTTTATAGTGTTTAGTGTGTTTATAGTGTGTTTATAGTGTTTAGTGTGTTTATAGTGTTTAGTGTGTTTATAGTGTGTTTATAGTGTTTAGTGTGTTTATAGTGTGTTTATAGTGTTTAGTGTTTATAGTGTTTAGTGTGTTTATAGTGTGTTTATAGTGTTTAGTGTGTTTATAGTGTGTTTATAGTGTTTAGTGTGTTTATAGTGTTTAGTGTGTTTATAGTGTTTAGTGTGTTTATAGTGTGTTTATAGTGTTTAGTGTGTTTATAGTGTGTTTATAGTGTTTAGTGTGTTTATAGTGTGTTTATAGTGTTTATAGTGTTTAGTGTGTTTATAGTGTGTTTATAGTGTTTAGTGCGTTTATAGTGTTTAGTGTGTTTATAGTGTGTTTATAGTGTTTAGTGCGTTTATAGTGTTTAGTGTGTTTATAGTGTTTATAGTGTTTAGTGTGTTTATAGTGTGTTTATAGTGTTTAGTGCGTTTATAGTGTTTAGTGTGTTTATAGTGTTTAGTGTGTTTATAGTGTGTTTATAGTGTTTAGTGTGTTTATAGTGTGTTTATAGTGTTTAGTGTGTTTATAGTGTGTTTATAGTGTTTAGTGTGTTTATAGTGTGTTTATAGTGTTTAGTGTGTTTATAGTGTTTAGTGTGTTTATAGTGTGTTTATAGTGTTTAGTGCGTTTATAGTGTTTAGTGTGTTTATAGTGTTTATAGTGTTTAGTGCGTTTATAGTGTTTAGTGTGTTTATAGTGTTTAGTGTGTTTATAGTGTTTAGTGTGTTTATAGTGTTTATAGTGTTTAGTGTGTTTATAGTGTTTAGTGTGTTTATAGTGTTTTGTGTGTTTATAGTGTTTATAGTGTTTAGTGTGTTTATAGTGTTTTGTGTGTTTATAGTGTTTATAGTGTTTAGTGTGTTTATAGTGTTTAGTGTGTTTATAGTTTTTGTAGTGTTTAGTGCGTTTATAGTGTTTAGTGCGTTTATAGTGTTTAGTGTGTTTAGTGTCTTTATAGTGTTTAGTGTCTTTATAGTGTTTAGTGTGTTTATAGTGTTTATAGTGTTTAGTGTGTTTATAGTGTTTAGTGTGTTTATAGTGTTTATAGTGTTTAGTGTGTTTATAGTGTTTATAGTGTTTAGTGTGTTTATAGTGTTTAGTGCGTTTATAGTGTTTAGTGCGTTTATAGTGTTTAGTGCGTTTATAGTGTTTAGTGTGTTTATAGTGTTTAGTGCGTTTATAGTGTTTAGTGTGTTTATAGTGTTTAGTGTGTTTATAGTGTTTAGTGTGTTTATAGTGTTTAGTGCGTTTATAGTGTTGTGTGTTTATAGTTTTTGTAGTGTTTAGTGCGTTTATAGTGTTTAGTGTGTTTAGTGTCTTTATAGTGTTTAGTGTCTTTATAGTGTTTATAGTGTTTAGTGTGTTTATAGTGTTTATAGTGTTTAGTGTGTTTATAGTGTTTATAGTGTTTAGTGTGTTTATAGTGTGTTTATAGTGTTTAGTGCGTTTATAGTGTTTAGTGCGTTTATAGTGTTTAGTGTGTTTATAGTGTTTAGTGTGTTTATAGTGTTTAGTGCGTTTATAGTGTTTAGTGTGTTTATAGTTTTTGTAGTGTTTAGTGCGTTTATAGTGTTTAGTGCGTTTAGTGTGTTTATAGTGTGTTTATAGTGTTTAGTGTGTTTAGTGTGTTTATAGTGTGTTTATAGTGTTTATAGTGTTTATAGTGTTTAGTGCGTTTATAGTGTTTAGTGTGTTTATAGTGTTTAGTGCGTTTATAGTGTTTAGTGTGTTTATAGTTTTTGTAGTGTTTAGTGCGTTTATAGTGTTTAGTGTGTTTATAGTTTTTGTAGTGTTTAGTGTGTTTAGTGTCTTTATAGTGTTTAGTGTCTTTATAGTGTTTAGTGTGTTTATAGTGTTTATAGTGTTTAGTGTGTTTATAGTGTTTATAGTGTTTAGTGTGTTTACAGTGTTTAGTGTGTTTATAGTGTTTATAGTGTTTAGTGTGTTTACAGTGTTTAGTGTGTTTATAGTGTTTATAGTGTTTAGTGTGTTTATAGTGTGTTTATAGTGTTTAGTGCGTTTATAGTGTTTAGTGTGTTTATAGTGTTTAGTGCGTTTATAGTGTTTAGTGTGTTTATAGTGTTTAGTGTCTTTATAGTGTTTAGTGTCTTTATAGTGTTTAGTGTCTTTATAGTGTTTAGTGTGTTTATAGTTTTTGTAGTGTTTAGTGCGTTTATAGTGTTTAGTGTGTTTAGTGTCTTTATAGTGTTTAGTGTCTTTATAGTGTTTAGTGTGTTTATAGTGTTTAGTGTCTTTATAGTGTTTAGTGTGTTTATAGTGTTTAGTGTGTTTATAGTTTTTGTAGTGTTTAGTGCGTTTATAGTGTTTAGTGTGTTTAGTGTCTTTATAGTGTTTAGTGTGTTTATAGTGTTTAGTGTGTTTATAGTGTTTAGTGTGTTTATAGTGTTTAGTGTGTTTATAGTGTTTAGTGTGTTTATAGTTTTTGTAGTGTTTAGTGCGTTTATAGTGTTTAGTGTGTTTAGTGTCTATAGTGTTTAGTGTCTTTATAGTGTTTAGTGTGTTTATAGTGTTTAGTGCGTTTATAGTGTTTAGTGTGTTTAGTGTGTTTATAGTTTTTGTAGTGTTTAGTGCGTTTATAGTGTTTAGTGTGTTTATAGTGTCTATAGTGTTTAGTGTCTTTATAGTGTTTAGTGTGTTTATAGTGTTTAGTGCGTTTATAGTGTCTATAGTGTTTAGTGTCTTTATAGTGTTTAGTGTGTTTATAGTGTTTAGTGTGTTTATAGTGTCTATAGTGTTTAGTGTCTTTATAGTGTTTAGTGTGTTTATAGTGTTTAGTGTGTTTATAGTGTCTATAGTGTTTAGTGTGTTTATAGTGTCTTTATAGTGTTTAGTGTCTTTATAGTGTTTAGTGTGTTTATAGTGTTTAGTGTGTTTATAGTGTTTAGTGTGTTTATAGTGTCTATAGTGTTTAGTGTCTTTATAGTGTTTATAGTGTTTAGTGTGTTTATAGTGTCTTTATAGTGTTTAGTGTCTTTATAGTGTTTAGTGTGTTTATAGTGTTTAGTGTGTTTATAGTGTCTATAGTGTTTAGTGTCTATAGTGTTTAGTGTCTTTATAGTGTTTAGTGTGTTTATAGTGTTTAGTGTGTTTATAGTGTCTATAGTGTTTAGTGTCTTTATAGTGTTTAGTGTGTTTATAGTGTTTAGTGCGTTTATAGTGTTTAGTGTGTTTAGTGTCTTTATAGTGTTTAGTGTCTTTATAGTGTTTAGTGCGTTTATAGTGTTTAGTGTGTTTATAGTGTTTAGTGTGTTTATAGTTTTTGTAGTGTTTAGTGCGTTTATAGTGTTTAGTGTCTTTAGTGTTTAGTGTGTTTATAGTGTTTAGTGTGTTTATAG
Organism: Xyrauchen texanus; assembly: GCF_025860055.1. Classification (NCBI taxonomy): domain Eukaryota; kingdom Metazoa; phylum Chordata; class Actinopteri; order Cypriniformes; family Catostomidae; genus Xyrauchen; species Xyrauchen texanus. Next base: position 417,065 of record NC_068290.1, on the reverse strand, counting down.
TGTTTAGTGTTTATAGTGTTTATAGTGTTTATAGTGTTTAGTGTCTTTATAGTGTTTAGTGTGTTTAACGCGTTTAGTGTGTTTAACGTGTTTTGTGTGTTTATAGTGTTCAGTGTGTTTATAGTGTTTAGTGTTTATAGTGTTTAGTGTCTTTATAGTGTTTAATGTGTTTAACGTGTTTAGTGTGTTTATAGTGTTTAGTGTCTTTATAGTGTTTAATGTGTTTAACGTGTTTAACGCGTTTAGTGTGTTTAACGCGTTTAGTGTGTTTAACGTGTTTTGTGTGTTTATAGTGTTTAGTGTGTTTATAGTGTTTAGTGTGTTTATAGTGTTCAGTGTGTTTATAGTGTTTAGTGTTTATAGTGTTTAGTGTTTATAGTGTTTAGTGTTTATAGTGTTTAGTGTCTTTATAGTGTTTATAGTGTTTAGTGTCTTTATAGTGTTTAGTGTGTTTAACGTGTTTAGTGTGTTTATAGTGTTTAGTGTTTATAGTGTTTAGTGTTTATAGTGTTTAGTGTTTATAGTGTTTAATGTGTTTAACATGTTTAACGCGTTTAGTGTGTTTAACGCGTTTAGTGTGTTTATAGTGTTTAGTGTGTTTATAGTGTTTAGTGTGTTTAGTGTTTAGTGTGTTTAACGTGTTTAATGTGTTTAACGTGTTTAGTGTGTTTATAGTGTTTAGTGTGTTTAGTGTTTATAGTGTTTAGTGTTTATAGTGTTTATAGTGTTTAGTGTCTTTATAGTGTTTAACGTGTTTATAGTGTTTAGTGCGTTTATAGTGTTTAGTGTGTTTATAGTTTTTGTAGTGTTTAGTGCGTTTATAGTGTTTAGTGTGTTTATAGTTTTTGTAGTGTTTAGTGTGTTTAGTGTCTTTATAGTGTTTAGTGTCTTTATAGTGTTTAGTGTGTTTATAGTGTTTATAGTGTTTAGTGTGTTTATAGTGTTTATAGTGTTTAGTGTGTTTACAGTGTTTAGTGTGTTTATAGTGTTTATAGTGTTTATAGTGTTTAGTGTGTTTACAGTGTTTAGTGTGTTTATAGTGTTTATAGTGTTTAGTGTGTTTATAGTGTGTTTATAGTGTTTAGTGCGTTTATAGTGTTTAGTGTGTTTATAGTGTTTAGTGCGTTTATAGTGTTTAGTGTGTTTATAGTGTTTAGTGTGTTTAGTGTCTTTATAGTGTTTAGTGTCTTTATAGTGTTTAGTGTCTTTATAGTGTTTAGTGTCTTTATAGTGTTTAGTGTGTTTATAGTTTTTGTAGTGTTTAGTGCGTTTATAGTGTTTAGTGTGTTTAGTGTCTTTATAGTGTTTAGTGTCTTTATAGTGTTTAGTGTGTTTATAGTGTTTAGTGTCTTTATAGTGTTTAGTGTGTTTATAGTGTTTAGTGTGTTTATAGTTTTTGTAGTGTTTAGTGCGTTTATAGTGTTTAGTGTGTTTAGTGTCTTTATAGTGTTTAGTGTGTTTATAGTGTTTAGTGTGTTTATAGTGTTTAGTGTGTTTATAGTGTTTAGTGTGTTTATAGTGAGTGTGTTTATAGTGTTTAGTGTGTTTATAGTTTTTGTAGTGTTTAGTGCGTTTATAGTGTTTAGTGTGTTTAGTGTCTATAGTGTTTAGTGTCTTTATAGTGTTTAGTGTGTTTATAGTGTTTAGTGCGTTTATAGTGTTTAGTGTGTTTAGTGTGTTTATAGTTTTTGTAGTGTTTAGTGCGTTTATAGTGTTTAGTGTGTTTATAGTGTCTATAGTGTTTAGTGTCTTTATAGTGTTTAGTGTGTTTATAGTGTTTAGTGCGTTTATAGTGTCTATAGTGTTTAGTGTCTTTATAGTGTTTAGTGTGTTTATAGTGTTTAGTGTGTTTATAGTGTCTATAGTGTTTAGTGTCTTTATAGTGTTTAGTGTGTTTATAGTGTTTAGTGTGTTTATAGTGTCTATAGTGTTTAGTGTCTTTATAGTGTTTAGTGTCTTTATAGTGTTTAGTGTGTTTATAGTGTTTAGTGTGTTTATAGTGTCTATAGTGTTTAGTGTCTATAGTGTTTAGTGTCTTTATAGTGTTTAGTGTGTTTATAGTGTTTAGTGTGTTTATAGTGTCTATAGTGTTTAGTGTCTTTATAGTGTTTAGTGCGTTTATAGTGTTTAGTGCGTTTATAGTGTTTAGTGTGTTTAGTGTCTTTATAGTGTTTAGTGCGTTTATAGTGTTTAGTGTGTTTATAGTGTTTAGTGTGTTTATAGTTTTTGTAGTGTTTAGTGCGTTTATAGTGTTTAGTGTCTTTAGTGTTTAGTGTGTTTATAGTGTTTAGTGTGTTTATAGTGTTTAGTGTTTATAGTGTTTATAGTGTTTATAGTGTTTAGTGTCTTTATAGTGTTTAGTGTCTTTATAGTGTTTAGTGCGTTTATAGTGTTTAGTGTGTTTATAGTGTTTAGTGTGTTTATAGTTTTTGTAGTGTTTAGTGCGTTTATAGTGTTTAGTGTCTTTAGTGTTTAGTGTGTTTATAGTGTTTAGTGTGTTTATAGTGTTTAGTGTTTATAGTGTTTATAGTGTTTATAGTGTTTAGTGTCTTTATAGTGTTTAGTGTGTTTACTTGGCGTTTAGTGTGTTTAACGTGTTTTGTGTGTTTATAGTGTTCAGTGTGTTTATAGTGTTTAGTGTTTATAGTGTTTAGTGTCTTTATAGTGTTTAATGTGTTTAGCGTGTTTAGTGTGTTTATAGTGTTTAGTGTCTTTATAGTGTTTAATGTGTTTAGCGTGTTTAACTTGGCGTTTAGTGTGTTTACTTGGCGTTTAGTGTGTTTAACGTGTTTTGTGTGTTTATAGTGTTCAGTGTGTTTATAGTGTTTAGTGTTTATAGTGTTTAGTGTTTATAGTGTTTAGTGTTTATAGTGTTTAGTGTCTTTATAGTGTTTATAGTGTTTAGTGTCTTTATAGTGTTTAATGTGTTTAACGTGTTTAGTGTGTTTAGTGTCTTTATAGTGTTTAGTGTGTTTAACGTGTTTAGTGTGTTTATAGTGTTTAGTGTTTATAGTGTTTAGTGTTTATAGTGTTTAATGTGTTTAACATGTTTAACGGCGTTTAGTGTGTTTAACTTGCGTTTAGTGTGTTTATAGTGTTTAGTGTGTTTATAGTGTTTAGTGTGTTTAGTGTTTAGTGTGTTTAGCGTGTTTAATGTGTTTAACGTGTTTAGTGTGTTTATAGTGTTTAGTGTGTTTAGTGTTTATAGTGTTTAGTGTTTATAGTGTTTATAGTGTTTAGTGTCTTTATAGTGTTTAACGTGTTTAACATGTTTAACGCGTTTAGTGTGTTTAACGCGTTTAGTGTGTTTAACGCGTTTAGTGTGTTTATAGTGTTTAGTGTGTTTATAGTGTTTAGTGTGTTTATAGTGTTTATAGTGTTTAGTGTGTTTATAGTGTTTAGTGTGTTTATAGTGTTTATAGTGTTTATAGTGTTTAGTGTGTTTATAGTGTTTAGTGTGTTTATAGTGTTTAGTGTGTTTATAGTGTTTGGTGTGTTTATAGTGTTTATAGTGTTTAGTGTGTTTATAGTGTTTAGTGTGTTTATAGTGTTTAGTGTGTTTAGTGTTTATAGTGTTTAGTGTCTTTATAGTGTTTAACGTGTTTAACATGTTTAACGCGTTTAGTGTGTTTAACGCGTTTAGTGTGTTTATAGTGTTTAGTGTGTTTATAGTGTTTAGTGTGTTTATAGTGTTTAGTGTGTTTATAGTGTTTAGTGTGTTTAGTGTCTTTATAGTGTTTAATGTGTTTAACGTGTTTAGTGTGTTTAGTGTCTTTATAGTGTTTAGTGTGTTTAACGTGTTTAGTGTGTTTATAGTGTTTATAGTGTTTAGTGTTTATAGTGTTTAGTGTCTTTATAGTGTTTAATGTGTTTAACATGTTTAACTTGGCGTTTAGTGTGTTTAACGCGTTTAGTGTGTTTATAGTGTTTAGTGTGTTTATAGTGTTTAGTGTGTTTAGTGTTTAGTGTGTTTAACGTGTTTAATGTGTTTAACGTGTTTAATGTGTTTAACGTGTTTAGTGTGTTTAGTGTTTATAGTGTTTAGTGTTTATAGTGTTTATAGTGTTTAGTGTCTTTATAGTGTTTAACGTGTTTAACATGTTTAACGCGTTTAGTGCGTTTAACGCGTTTAGTGTGTTTAACGCGTTTAGTGTGTTTAACGCGTTTAGTGTGTTTATAGTGTTTAGTGTGTTTATAGTGTTTAGTGTGTTTATAGTGTTTAGTGTTTATAGTGTTTAGTGCGTTTAACGTGTTTAGTGTGTTTAACGTGTTTAGTGTCTTTATAGTGTTTATAGTGTTTAACGCATTTAGTGTGTTTAACGCGTTTAGTGTGTTTATAGTGTTTAGTGTGTTTATAGTGTTTATAGTGTTTATAGTGTTTAGTGTCTTTAACGTGTTTAACGCGTTTAGTGTGTTTATAGTGTTTAGTGTGTTTATAGTGTTTAGTGTCTTTATAGTGTTTAGTGTCTTTATAGTGTTTAACGCGTTTAGTGTGTTTATAGTGTTTAGTGTGTTTAATGTGTTTAACGTGTTTAGTGTGTTTATAGTGTTTAGTGTCTTTATAGTGTTTAGTGTGTTTATAGTGTTTAGTGTCTTTATAGTGTTTATAGTGTTTAACGTGTTTAACGCATTTAGTGTGTTTATAGTGTTTAGTGTCTTTATAGTGTTTATAGTGTTTAACGTGTTTAACGCGTTTAGTGTGTTTATAGTGTTTAGTGTCTTTATAGTGTTTAGTGTGTTTATAGTGTTTATAGTGTTTAACGCATTTAGTGTGTTTATAGTGTTTAGTGTCTTTATAGTGTTTATAGTGTTTAGTGTGTTTATAGTGTTTATAGTGTTTAACGCATTTAGTGTGTTTATAGTGTTTAGTGTGTTTATAGTGTTTATAGTGTTTAACGCATTTAGTGTGTTTATAGTGTTTAGTGTCTTTATAGTGTTTATAGTGTTTAGTGTGTTTATAGTGTTTATAGTGTTTAACGCATTTAGTGTGTTTATAGTGTTTAACGCATTTAGTGTGTTTATAGTGTTTAGTGTCTTTATAGTGTTTATAGTGTTTAGTGTGTTTATAGTGTTTATAGTGTTTAACGCATTTAGTGTGTTTATAGTGTTTAACGCATTTAGTGTGTTTATAGTGTTTAGTGTCTTTATAGTGTTTATAGTGTTTAGTGTGTTTATAGTGTTTATAGTGTTTAACGCATTTAGTGTCTTTATAGTGTTTATAGTGTTTAGCGTGTTTAACTTGCGTTTAGTGTGTTTAAAGTGTGGTGTTGATACTCCAAATCAATCAAAAGTTCCAACATTACAAATATAATTGATCAGTGTCCAAAAACATCTCCAAATGTTTAGTGTGTTTATAGTGTTTAGTGCGTTTATAGTGTTTAGTGCGTTTAGTGCGTTTATAGTGTTGATACTGTTTAGTGTGTTTATAGTGTTTAGTGTGTTTATAGTGTTTAGTGTGTTTATAGTGTTTAGTGTGTTTATAGTGTTTAGCGTGTTTAACGTGTTTATAGTGTTTAATGTGTTTAGCGTGTTTATAGTGTTTAATGTGTTTAACGTGTTTAGTGTGTTTAGTGTTTAACGCATTTAGTGTGTTTATAGTGTTTAGTGTCTTTATAGTGTTTATAGTGTTTAGTGTGTTTATAGTGTTTATAGTGTTTAACGCATTTAGTGTCTTTATAGTGTTTATAGTGTTTAACGTGTTTAACGCGTTTAGTGTGTTTAAAGTGTGGTGTTGATACTCCAAATCAATCAAAAGTTCCAACATTACAAATATAATTGATCAGTGTCCAAAAACATCTCCAAATGTTTAGTGTGTTTATAGTGTTTAGTGTGTTTATAGTGTTTAGTGTGTTTATAGTGTTTAGTGTGTTTATAGTGTTTAGTGTCTTTATAGTGTTTATAGTGTTTAGTGTGTTTATAGTGTTTATAGTGTTTAGTGTGTTTATAGTGTTTATAGTGTTTAGTGTGTTTATAGTGTGTTTATAGTGTTTAGTGCGTTTATAGTGTTTAGTGCGTTTATAGTGTTTAGTGTGTTTAGTGTCTTTATAGTGTTTAGTGTCTTTATAGTGTTTATAGTGTTTAGTGTGTTTATAGTGTTTATAGTGTTTAGTGTGTTTATAGTGTTTATAGTGTTTAGTGTGTTTATAGTGTGTTTATAGTGTTTAGTGCGTTTATAGTGTTTAGTGCGTTTATAGTGTTTAGTGTGTTTATAGTGTTTAGTGCGTTTATAGTGTTTAGTGTGTTTATAGTGTTTAGTGCGTTTATAGTGTTTAGTGTGTTTATAGTTTTTGTAGTGTTTAGTGCGTTTATAGTGTTTAGTGTGTTTATAGTTTTTGTAGTGTTTAGTGTGTTTAGTGTCTTTATAGTGTTTAGTGTCTTTATAGTGTTTAGTGTGTTTATAGTGTTTATAGTGTTTAGTGTGTTTATAGTGTTTATAGTGTTTAGTGTGTTTACAGTGTTTAGTGTGTTTATAGTGTTTATAGTGTTTAGTGTGTTTACAGTGTTTAGTGTGTTTATAGTGTTTATAGTGTTTAGTGTGTTTATAGTGTGTTTATAGTGTTTAGTGCGTTTATAGTGTTTAGTGTGTTTATAGTGTTTAGTGCGTTTATAGTGTTTAGTGTGTTTATAGTGTTTAGTGTGTTTAGTGTCTTTATAGTGTTTAGTGTCTTTATAGTGTTTAGTGTCTTTATAGTGTTTAGTGTCTTTATAGTGTTTAGTGTGTTTATAGTTTTTGTAGTGTTTAGTGCGTTTATAGTGTTTAGTGTGTTTAGTGTCTTTATAGTGTTTAGTGTCTTTATAGTGTTTAGTGTGTTTATAGTGTTTAGTGTCTTTATAGTGTTTAGTGTGTTTATAGTGTTTAGTGTGTTTATAGTTTTTGTAGTGTTTAGTGCGTTTATAGTGTTTAGTGTGTTTAGTGTGTTTATAGTGTTTAGTGTGTTTATAGTGTTTAGTGTGTTTATAGTGTTTAGTGTGTTTATAGTGTTTAGTGTGTTTATAGTGTTTAGTGTGTTTATAGTTTTTGTAGTGTTTAGTGCGTTTATAGTGTTTAGTGTGTTTAGTGTCTATAGTGTTTAGTGTCTTTATAGTGTTTAGTGTGTTTATAGTGTTTAGTGCGTTTATAGTGTTTAGTGTGTTTAGTGTGTTTATAGTTTTTGTAGTGTTTAGTGCGTTTATAGTGTTTAGTGTGTTTATAGTGTCTATAGTGTTTAGTGTCTTTATAGTGTTTAGTGTGTTTATAGTGTTTAGTGCGTTTATAGTGTCTATAGTGTTTAGTGTCTTTATAGTGTTTAGTGTGTTTATAGTGTTTAGTGTGTTTATAGTGTCTATAGTGTTTAGTGTCTTTATAGTGTTTAGTGTGTTTATAGTGTTTAGTGTGTTTATAGTGTCTATAGTGTTTAGTGTCTTTATAGTGTTTAGTGTCTTTATAGTGTTTAGTGTGTTTATAGTGTTTAGTGTGTTTATAGTGTCTATAGTGTTTAGTGTCTATAGTGTTTAGTGTCTTTATAGTGTTTAGTGTGTTTATAGTGTTTAGTGTGTTTATAGTGTCTATAGTGTTTAGTGTCTTTATAGTGTTTAGTGTGTTTATAGTGTTTAGTGCGTTTATAGTGTTTAGTGTGTTTAGTGTCTTTATAGTGTTTAGTGTCTTTATAGTGTTTAGTGCGTTTATAGTGTTTAGTGTGTTTATAGTGTTTAGTGTGTTTATAGTTTTTGTAGTGTTTAGTGCGTTTATAGTGTTTAGTGTTTATAGTGTTTATAGTGTTTATAGTGTTTAGTGTCTTTATAGTGTTTAGTGTGTTTAACGCGTTTAGTGTGTTTAACATGTTTTGTGTGTTTATAGTGTTCAGTGTGTTTATAGTGTTTAGTGTTTATAGTGTTTAGTGTCTTTATAGTGTTTAATGTGTTTAACGTGTTTAGTGTGTTTATAGTGTTTAGTGTCTTTATAGTGTTTAATGTGTTTAACGTGTTTTGTGTGTTTATAGTGTTCAGTGTGTTTATAGTGTTTAGTGTTTATAGTGTTTAGTGTGTTTATAGTGTTTATAGTGTTTAGTGTGTTTATAGTGTGTTTATAGTGTTTAGTGCGTTTATAGTGTTTAGTGTGTTTATAGTGTTTAGTGCGTTTATAGTGTTTAGTGTGTTTATAGTGTTTAGTGTGTTTAGTGTCTTTATAGTGTTTAGTGTCTTTATAGTGTTTAGTGTCTTTATAGTGTTTAGTGTCTTTATAGTGTTTAGTGTGTTTATAGTTTTTGTAGTGTTTAGTGCGTTTATAGTGTTTAGTGTGTTTAGTGTCTTTATAGTGTTTAGTGTCTTTATAGTGTTTAGTGTGTTTATAGTGTTTAGTGTCTTTATAGTGTTTAGTGTGTTTATAGTGTTTAGTGTGTTTATAGTTTTTGTAGTGTTTAGTGCGTTTATAGTGTTTAGTGTGTTTAGTGTGTTTATAGTGTTTAGTGTGTTTATAGTGTTTAGTGTGTTTATAGTGTTTAGTGTGTTTATAGTGTTTAGTGTGTTTATAGTGTTTAGTGTGTTTATAGTTTTTGTAGTGTTTAGTGCGTTTATAGTGTTTAGTGTGTTTAGTGTCTATAGTGTTTAGTGTCTTTATAGTGTTTAGTGTGTTTATAGTGTTTAGTGCGTTTATAGTGTTTAGTGTGTTTAGTGTGTTTATAGTTTTTGTAGTGTTTAGTGCGTTTATAGTGTTTAGTGTGTTTATAGTGTCTATAGTGTTTAGTGTCTTTATAGTGTTTAGTGTGTTTATAGTGTTTAGTGCGTTTATAGTGTCTATAGTGTTTAGTGTCTTTATAGTGTTTAGTGTGTTTATAGTGTTTAGTGTGTTTATAGTGTCTATAGTGTTTAGTGTCTTTATAGTGTTTAGTGTGTTTATAGTGTTTAGTGTGTTTATAGTGTCTATAGTGTTTAGTGTCTTTATAGTGTTTAGTGTCTTTATAGTGTTTAGTGTGTTTATAGTGTTTAGTGTGTTTATAGTGTCTATAGTGTTTAGTGTCTATAGTGTTTAGTGTCTTTATAGTGTTTAGTGTGTTTATAGTGTTTAGTGTGTTTATAGTGTCTATAGTGTTTAGTGTCTTTATAGTGTTTAGTGTGTTTATAGTGTTTAGTGCGTTTATAGTGTTTAGTGTGTTTAGTGTCTTTATAGTGTTTAGTGTCTTTATAGTGTTTAGTGCGTTTATAGTGTTTAGTGTGTTTATAGTGTTTAGTGTGTTTATAGTTTTTGTAGTGTTTAGTGCGTTTATAGTGTTTAGTGTCTTTAGTGTTTAGTGTGTTTATAGTGTTTAGTGTGTTTATAGTGTTTAGTGTTTATAGTGTTTATAGTGTTTATAGTGTTTAGTGTCTTTATAGTGTTTAGTGTGTTTAACGCGTTTAGTGTGTTTAACATGTTTTGTGTGTTTATAGTGTTCAGTGTGTTTATAGTGTTTAGTGTTTATAGTGTTTAGTGTCTTTATAGTGTTTAATGTGTTTAACGTGTTTAGTGTGTTTATAGTGTTTAGTGTCTTTATAGTGTTTAATGTGTTTAACGTGTTTAACGCGTTTAGTGTGTTTAACGCGTTTAGTGTGTTTAACGTGTTTTGTGTGTTTATAGTGTTCAGTGTGTTTATAGTGTTCAGTGTGTTTATAGTGTTTAGTGTTTATAGTGTTTAGTGTTTATAGTGTTTAGTGTCTTTATAGTGTTTATAGTGTTTAGTGTCTTTATAGTGTTTAATGTGTTTAACGTGTTTAGTGTGTTTAGTGTCTTTATAGTGTTTAGTGTGTTTAACGTGTTTAGTGTGTTTATAGTGTTTAGTGTTTATAGTGTTTAGTGTTTATAGTGTTTAATGTGTTTAACATGTTTAACGCGTTTAGTGTGTTTAACGCGTTTAGTGTGTTTATAGTGTTTAGTGTGTTTATAGTGTTTAGTGTGTTTAGTGTTTAGTGTGTTTAACGTGTTTAATGTGTTTAACGTGTTTAGTGTGTTTATAGTGTTTAGTGTGTTTAGTGTTTATAGTGTTTAGTGTTTATAGTGTTTATAGTGTTTAGTGTCTTTATAGTGTTTAACGTGTTTAACATGTTTAACGCGTTTAGTGTGTTTAACGCGTTTAGTGTGTTTAACGCGTTTAGTGTGTTTATAGTGTTTAGTGTGTTTATAGTGTTTAGTGTGTTTATAGTGTTTAGTGTGTTTAGTGTTTATAGTGTTTAGTGTCTTTATAGTGTTTAACGTGTTTAACATGTTTAACGCGTTTAGTGTGTTTAACGCGTTTAGTGTGTTTATAGTGTTTAGTGTGTTTATAGTGTTTAGTGTGTTTATAGTGTTTAGTGTGTTTATAGTGTTTAGTGTGTTTAGTGTCTTTATAGTGTTTAATGTGTTTAACGTGTTTAGTGTGTTTAGTGTCTTTATAGTGTTTAGTGTGTTTAACGTGTTTAGTGTGTTTATAGTGTTTATAGTGTTTAGTGTTTATAGTGTTTAGTGTCTTTATAGTGTTTAATGTGTTTAACATGTTTAACGCGTTTAGTGTGTTTAACGCGTTTAGTGTGTTTATAGTGTTTAGTGTGTTTATAGTGTTTAGTGTGTTTAGTGTTTAGTGTGTTTAACGTGTTTAATGTGTTTAACGTGTTTAATGTGTTTAACGTGTTTAGTGTGTTTAGTGTTTAGTGTTTATAGTGTTTATAGTGTTTAGTGTCTTTATAGTGTTTAACGTGTTTAACATGTTTAACGCGTTTAGTGTGTTTAACGCGTTTAGTGTGTTTAACGCGTTTAGTGTGTTTAACGCGTTTAGTGTGTTTATAGTGTTTAGTGTGTTTATAGTGTTTAGTGTTTATAGTGTTTAGTGCGTTTAACGTGTTTAGTGTGTTTAACGTGTTTAGTGTCTTTATAGTGTTTATAGTGTTTAACGCATTTAGTGTGTTTAACGCGTTTAGTGTGTTTATAGTGTTTAGTGTGTTTATAGTGTTTATAGTGTTTAGTGTCTTTAACGTGTTTAACGCGTTTAGTGTGTTTATAGTGTTTAGTGTCTTTATAGTGTTTAGTGTCTTTATAGTGTTTAACGCGTTTAGTGTGTTTATAGTGTTTAGTGTGTTTAATGTGTTTAACGTGTTTAGTGTGTTTATAGTGTTTAGTGTCTTTATAGTGTTTAGTGTGTTTATAGTGTTTAGTGTCTTTATAGTGTTTATAGTGTTTAACGTGTTTAACGCATTTAGTGTGTTTATAGTGTTTAGTGTCTTTATAGTGTTTATAGTGTTTAACGTGTTTAACGCGTTTAGTGTGTTTATAGTGTTTAGTGTCTTTATAGTGTTTAGTGTGTTTATAGTGTTTATAGTGTTTAACGCATTTAGTGTGTTTATAGTGTTTAGTGTCTTTATAGTGTTTATAGTGTTTAGTGTGTTTATAGTGTTTATAGTGTTTAACGCATTTAGTGTGTTTATAGTGTTTAACGCATTTAGTGTGTTTATAGTGTTTAGTGTCTTTATAGTGTTTATAGTGTTTAGTGTGTTTATAGTGTTTATAGTGTTTAACGCATTTAGTGTGTTTATAGTGTTTAACGCATTTAGTGTGTTTATAGTGTTTAGTGTCTTTATAGTGTTTATAGTGTTTAGTGTGTTTATAGTGTTTATAGTGTTTAACGCATTTAGTGTCTTTATAGTGTTTATAGTGTTTAACGTGTTTAACGCGTTTAGTGTGTTTAAAGTGTGGTGTTGATACTCCAAATCAATCAAAAGTTCCAACATTACAAATATAATTGATCAGTGTCCAAAAACATCTCCAAATGTTTAGTGTGTTTATAGTGTTTAGTGCGTTTATAGTGTTTAGTGCGTTTAGTGCGTTTATAGTGTTGATACTGTTTAGTGTGTTTATAGTGTTTAGTGTGTTTATAGTGTTTAGTGTGTTTATAGTGTTTAGTGTGTTTATAGTGTTTAACGTGTTTAACGTGTTTATAGTGTTTAATGTGTTTAACGTGTTTATAGTGTTTAATGTGTTTAACGTGTTTAGTGTGTTTAGTGTTTAACGCATTTAGTGTGTTTATAGTGTTTAGTGTCTTTATAGTGTTTATAGTGTTTAGTGTGTTTATAGTGTTTATAGTGTTTAACGCATTTAGTGTCTTTATAGTGTTTATAGTGTTTAACGTGTTTAACGCGTTTAGTGTGTTTAAAGTGTGGTGTTGATACTCCAAATCAATCAAAAGTTCCAACATTACAAATATAATTGATCAGTGTCCAAAAACATCTCCAAATGTTTAGTGTGTTTATAGTGTTTAGTGTGTTTATAGTGTTTAGTGCGTTTAGTGCGTTTATAGTGTTGATACTGTTTAGTGTGTTTATAGTGTTTAGTGTGTTTATAGTGTTTAGTGTGTTTATAGTGTTTAGTGTGTTTATAGTGTTTAGTGTGTTTATAGTGTTTAACGTGTTTAACGTGTTTATAGTGTTTAATGTGTTTAACGTGTTTATAGTGTTTAATGTGTTTAACGTGTTTAGTGTGTTTAGTGTTTAACGCGTTTAGTGTGTTTAACGTGTTTTGTGTGTTTATAGTGTTTAATGTGTTTAACGTGTTTAGTGTGTTTATAGTGTTTAGTGTGTTTATAGTGTTTAGTGCGTTTATAGTGTTTAATGTGTTTAGTGTGTTTAACGTGTTTTGTGTGTTCAACGTGTTTTGTGTGTTCAACGCGTTTAGTGTGTTTAACGTGTTGTGTTGATACTCCAAATCAATCAAAAGTTCCAACATTACAAATATAATTGATCAGTGTCCAAAAACATCTCCAAATGTTTTGTGTGTTTATAGTGTTTAGTGTGTTTATAGTGTTTAGTGTGTTTATAGTGTTTAGTGTGTTTAGTGCGTTTATAGTGTTTAGTGCGTTTATAGTGTTTAGTGCGTTTATAGTGTTTAGTGCGTTTATAGTGTTTAGTGTCTTTATAGTGTTTAGTGTGTTTATAGTGTTTAGTGTGTTTAGTGTCTTTATAGTGTTTATAGTGTTTAGTGTGTTTATAGTGTTTAGTGTGTTTATAGTGTTTAGTGTGTTTATAGTGTTTAGTGCGTTTATAGTGTTTAGTGCGTTTATAGTGTTTATAGTGTTTAGTGTGTTTAACGCGTTTAGTGTGTTTAACGTGTTTTGTGTTTAACGTGTTTTGTGTTGATACTCCAAATCAATCAAAAGTTCCAACATTACAATTGATCAGTGTCCAAAAACATCTCCAAATGTTTAGTGTGTTTATAGTGTTTAGTGCGTTTATTGTGTTTAGTGCGTTTATAGTGTTTAGTGTGTTTATAGTGTTTAGTGCGTTTATAGTGTTTTGTGTGTTTATAGTGTTTAGTGTGTTTATAGTGTTTAGTGCGTTTATTGTGTTTAGTGCGTTTATAGTGTTTAGTGTGTTTATAGTGTTTAGTGTGTTTAGTGCGTTTATAGTGTTTAGTGCGTTTATAGTGTTTAGTGCGTTTATAGTGTTTAGTGCGTTTATAGTGTTTATAGTGTTTAGTGCGTTTATAGTGTTTATAGTGTTTAGTGTGTTTATAGTGTTTAGTGCGTTTATAGTGTTTAGTGCGTTTATAGTGTTTAGTGTGTTTATAGTGTTTAGTGCGTTTATAGTGTTTAGTGTGTTTATAGTGTTTATAGTGTTTAGTGCGTTTATAGTGTTTAGTGCGTTTATAGTGTTTATAGTGTTTAGTGTGTTTATAGTGTTTAGTGCGTTTATAGTGTTTAGTGCGTTTATAGTGTTTAGTGCGTTTATAGTGTTTATAGTGTTTAGTGCGTTTATAGTGTTTAGTGCGTTTATAGTGTTTAGTGTGTTTATAGTGTTTAGTGTGTTTAGTGTGTTTATAGTGTTTAGTGTGTTTATAGTGTTTAGTGTGTTTATAGTGTTTATAGTGTTTAGTGTGTTTATAGTGTTTAGTGTGTTTATAGTGTTTAGTGTGTTTATAGTGTTTAGTGTGTTTATAGTGTTTAGTGTGTTTATAGTGTTTATAGTGTTTAGTGTGTTTATAGTGTTTAGTGTGTTTATAGTGTTTAGTGTGTTTATAGTGTTTAGTGTGTTTATAGTGTTTAGTGTGTTTATAGTGTTTAGTGTGTTTAGTGTGTTTATAGTGTTTAGTGTGTTTATAGTGTTTAGTGTGTTTATAGTGTTTATAGTGTTTAGTGTGTTTATAGTGTTTAGTGCGTTTATAGTGTTTAGTGCGTTTATAGTGTTTAGTGTGTTTATAGTGTTTATAGTGTTTAGTGCGTTTATAGTGTTTAGTGCGTTTATAGTGTTTAGTGTGTTTAGTGTGTTTATAGTGTTTAGTGTGTTTATAGTGTTTAGTGTGTTTATAGTGTTTATAGTGTTTATAGTGTTTAGTGCGTTTATAGTGTTTAGTGTGTTTATAGTGTTTAGTGTGTTTATAGTGTTTATAGTGTTTAGTGCGTTTATAGTGTTTAGTGCGTTTATAGTGTTTATAGTGTTTAGTGTGTTTATAGTGTTTAGTGTGTTTATAGTGTTTAGTGTGTTTATAGTGTTTATAGTGTTTAGTGCGTTTATAGTGTTTAGTGTGTTTATAGTGTTTATAGTGTTTAGTGTGTTTATAGTGTTTAGTGCGTTTATAGTGTTTAGTGTGTTTATAGTGTTTAGTGTGTTTATAGTGTTTATAGTGTTTAGTGCGTTTATAGTGTTTAGTGCGTTTATAGTGTTTAGTGTGTTTATAGTGTTTATAGTGTTTAGTGTGTTTATAGTGTTTAGTGTGTTTATAGTGTTTAGTGTGTTTATAGTGTTTATAGTGTTTAGTGCGTTTATAGTGTTTAGTGCGTTTATAGTGTTTAGTGTGTTTATAGTGTTTATAGTGTTTAGTGTGTTTATAGTGTTTATAGTGTTTAGTGCGTTTATAGTGTTTAGTGTGTTTATAGTGTTTATAGTGTTTAGTGTGTTTATAGTGTTTAGTGCGTTTATAGTGTTTAGTGCGTTTATAGTGTTTAGTGTGTTTATAGTGTTTAGTGCGTTTATAGTGTTTAGTGTCTTTATAGTGTTTAGTGCGTTTATAGTGTTTAGTGTGTTTATAGTGTTTATAGTGTTTAGTGTGTTTATAGTGTTTAGTGCGTTTATAGTGTTTAGTGTGTTTATAGTGTTTAGTGTGTTTATAGTGTTTAGTGTGTTTATAGTGTTTAGTGCGTTTAGTGTTTAGTGCGTTTATAGTGTTTAGTGCGTTTATAGTGTTTAGTGCGTTTATAGTGTTTAGTGTGTTTATAGTGTTTAGTGCGTTTATAGTGTTTATAGTGTTTAGTGTGTTTATAGTGTTTATAGTGTTTAGTGTGTTTATAGTGTTTAGTGCGTTTATAGTGTTTATAGTGTTTAGTGTGTTTATAGTGTTTAGTGCGTTTATAGTGTTTAGTGTGTTTATAGTGTTTATAGTGTTTAGTGTGTTTATAGTGTTTAGTGCGTTTATAGTGTTTAGTGTGTTTATAGTGTTTAGTGCGTTTATAGTGTTTATAGTGTTTAGTGTGTTTATAGTGTTTAGTGTGTTTATAGTGTTTAGTGCGTTTATAGTGTTTAGTGCGTTTATAGTGTTTATAGTGTTTAGTGTGTTTATAGTGTTTAGTGCGTTTATAGTGTTTAGTGCGTTTATAGTGTTTAGTGTGTTTATAGTGTTTAGTGCGTTTATAGTGTTTAGTGTGTTTATAGTGTTTATAGTGTTTAGTGTGTTTATAGTGTTTAGTGCGTTTATAGTGTTTAGTGCGTTTATAGTGTTTAGTGTGTTTATAGTGTTTAGTGCGTTTATAGTGTTTATAGTGTTTAGTGCGTTTATAGTGTTTATAGTGTTTAGTGTGTTTATAGTGTTTAGTGCGTTTATAGTGTTTAGTGTGTTTATAGTGTTTAGTGTGTTTATAGTGTTTAGTGCGTTTATAGTGTTTAGTGTGTTTATAGTGTTTAGTGTGTTTATAGTGTTTAGTGTGTTTATAGTGTTTAGTGCGTTTATAGTGTTTAGTGTGTTTATAGTGTTTATAGTGTTTAGTGTGTTTATAGTGTTTAGTGCGTTTATAGTGTTTAGTGCGTTTATAGTGTTTAGTGTGTTTATAGTGTTTAGTGCGTTTATAGTGTTTAGTGTGTTTATAGTGTTTATAGTGTTTAGTGTGTTTATAGTGTTTAGTGTGTTTATAGTGTTTATAGTGTTTAGTGTGTTTATAGTGTTTAGTGTGTTTATAGTGTTTAGTGCGTTTATAGTGTTTATAGTGTTTCGTGTGTTTATAGTGTTTAGTGCGTTTATAGTGTTTATAGTGTTTAGTGCGTTTATAGTGTTTTGTGTGTTTATAGTGTTTAGTGCGTTTATAGTGTTTAGTGCGTTTATAGTGTTTAGTGCGTTTATAGTGTTTAGTGTGTTTATAGTGTTTATAGTGCGTTTATAGTGTTTAGTGCGTTTATAGTGTTTAGTGCGTTTATAGTGTTTAGTGCGTTTATAGTGTTTAGTGCGTTTATAGTGTTTATAGTGTTTAGTGCGTTTACAGTGTTTAGTGCGTTTATAGTGTTTAGTGCGTTTATAGTGTTTAGTGCGTTTATAGTGTTTATAGTGTTTAGTGCGTTTATAGTGTTTATAGTGTGTTTATAGTGTTTAGTGCGTTTATAGTGTTTATAGTGTGTTTATAGTGTTTAGTGTGTTTATAGTGTTTATAGTGTTTAGTGCGTTTATAGTGTTTATAGTGTGTTTATAGTGTTTAGTGCGTTTATAGTGTTTATAGTGTGTTTATAGTGTTTAGTGTGTTTATAGTGTTTATAGTGTTTATAGTGTGTTTACAGTGTTTAGTGTGTTTATAGTGTTTAGTGTGTTTATAGTGTTTAGTGCGTTTATAGTGTTTATAGTGTTTAGTGCCTTTATAGTGTTTAGTGCGTTTATAGTGTTTAGTGCGTTTATAGTGTTTAGTGCGTTTATAGTGTTTATAGTGTGTTTATAGTGTTTAGTGTGTTTATAGTGTTTATAGTGTGTTTATAGTGTTTAGTGTGTTTATAGTGTTTATAGTGTTTAGTGCGTTTATAGTGTTTAGTGTGTTTATAGTGTTTAGTGCGTTTATAGTGTTTATAGTGTGTTTATAGTGTTTAGTGCGTTTATAGTGTTTAGTGCGTTTATACTAATTACACATGCAAACACAACAATGACTAAAGGTTTGCATAGCATGCAGACATGATTTTAGTCATGAGATTTCACAGAATGAGTTTCATTCTGTGTCATTTGAGTCATCATTGAGTCTGTGTCGTGTATTTGGCGCCATCTCCTGGTGGTCATATGTAACATTGTGCTTCATGTGGATTATCTAATGATCTATACATCTGATTATCTTGTGTGTGGACTCGATTGAAAGATAATCACAGACTCGAAATAATCATATGTTACTTGTTATGTTCCGTTTATATTTCATTAATTTATAAGAGAAATCATGGCTAAAAATGTAACAGTTCTGATTTATCAGCAGATTTTAAAGCACTTGTTCAGTTTTGGTCATAATGTCACATGCATTATAAAGAAGAGCTTCTAAACTTTAAAACGACACCTGTTCTGTGTTGGTCAAGACTGTAGATATTCATATATTGATGATTATTATTTTATTCTCGCGGACACATATGTGCTTAAAGGGTTAATAAAACATATTGTATCCCCGTCATTACTGAACTGGTAGATCTACTATTTCAACTTCATTAACCTTTAAAAGTTTACTTGATTCTTTACTATTTCGATCATGTTTTCTACTTCTTAAGTAAATGCTATTTTGGTGTGTATTTATTATATTTGCTGCATATTCAGTTTTAATGCACTACAACATTTAGCAGAACATCGAATTGTACTTCTACAGCTCTTACACAAGAATACTAGAATTATGAGATTTCATCGCAAAATATCAAAACTCATGTTGCACTAGTTTCTCATCACACAGTAGTGTTCGTGTGTTAAACTGACTGACCTGTCCCTCTCTCTCACAGGCACAGAGCAACCAGCAGACGGGGGTCCTGACATCTCCGAGCTGCCCACAGACATGCCTGCACCTAAATTAGTCATATGAATGGGTCCATGCTATGAGCAGAAAAACACAACAGCATTAACACACACCCTCATTTACACTCACAGCTTCAATCTGACAAAATTGTATATAAAAAAAAATAAATAAATAAATAAAAAAGAGGAAACAACAACACCTATTAGGCACCTTCACAATTTAAGTAAAAAAATAAATTAAATTAAATACTGCCAAACATCCAAACACATGCAAACACAACAATGACTAAAGGTTTGCATAGCATGCAGACATGATTTTAGTCATGAGATTTCACAGAATGAGTTTCATTCTGTGTCATTTGAGTCATCATTGAGTCTGTGTCGTGTATTTGGCGCCATCTCCTGGTGGTCATATGTAACATTGTGCTTCATGTGGATTATCTAATGATCTATACATCTGATTATCTTGTGTGTGGACTCGATTGAAAGATAATCACAGACTCTAAATAATGATTTGTGAGAGTTTTGTAATTTTATAAGCAAAATCGTGGCTAAAAATGTAACAGTTCTGATTTACCTGCAGATTTTAAAGCACTTGTTCAGTTTTGGCCATAATGTCACACGCATTATAAAGAAGAGCTTCTAAACTTTTTTTTTTTTTTTAAGTCAAAATAAAAATATTAAAAAAACTGCCAAAATAAAATAATAAAATTGTGATGTCAATCGATGACATTTTCTTTTTTGTAGTTAATCGAGATTAATCGCAGATTTTGAAAGTGCTGAAATTTGACCCAATACGTTGTATAAATATTTTCTTGTCAGAATGTATTTATTCCCATCTTAGGAACGAAAACAAAACAATACGTAACAATATAATGTTTTATGAACATTATCCAAACAAAACCTTCCACAGTATAAAGATAGAAATGCACTAAAATATCACCAATTCAAGTAACATGAAACGTTTCATAAAGTGGGAGTTTGACTAACTGAAAGAACTAGTCTGTACATATGTTGCATATTCATTACAATGTGCATTAAATCTCTTCAACGCTCATCCTCCACAATATTAATCTGCCGACTGTGACGATCCGCTTTATTACAGCAATTGTGAAGCTGCGTTCAACAGAGCGGCAACACTAGTGTCCAGCGCCGCTTTGAACTCCGCATGAAACACGCTCGCAGACACAAACGTCTCATTCTGTGTTAACCTCCGCGGCTCTATCACAGGAGAACGGTCAACTAGCGTGTTATGACAGTTCCACCCTCGTTATGCTATTTTATGCTTCTCTCGTAGGCTCTCATGGTAGAAAGGCTCTGGTGCGGTTACGCAATAACCTACAGTAACTAACAATATGGACGTAAATGTGTATTACTTCAACACTTCATTACAAACAACAGAGTCAAGCTCTCTCAGGTCCTCATGACGACTCATCACTGACCCCTGGTGCCGCACAAACGCCTGCATGACTGACAGGTCATGGAGACAGGACCGTGTTATCAGACGCCCATCTCTGCGAGTAAAACCAGACAGTCATTAGTGTCACGTCGTGTGTGTGAGAGCTCACCTGGTATCCCAGAAGTCCGCTGTCCGTCTCGTCGGGCACCTCCTCAGTGAAGCGCCGCTTCTGTGGAGGATTGGGTGGGGCCACGGGGGGCGTGGCTTTGGACGGAGCCTGTGCAGCGGTAGGGAACAGAGAGGGTAGAAGAGTCTAGAGAGAGAGAGAGAGAGAGAGAGAGAGAGAGAGAGAGAGAGAGAGAGAGAGAGAATGAACTTGTGAAGAGAATGTGATGAACAGGTGTGTGTGTGTGTGTGTGTGTGTGTGTGTGTGTGTGTGTGTGTGTGTGTGTGTGTGTGTGTCCTGGTGCTGACCTGTGCTGGTATAATTGCTGCTGGAGCAGGTGTGATGGGGTACTGGGCATTTGGAGGTGGCACAGGGATGGGCACTGCAGGTGGCACTGAATACGGAAGTGGGACGGGCTGGGGGGGGGGCAAAGGTGCGGGGTAAGTGGGCTGAAAGCCTGCAGAAGGGTAATATGGGGGCTGGGGGGGCAGTCCGTTCACAGGAGGGGGCTGAATAAAACCTGTCGAGAAAGAACGTTTTATGAGTTTGAATCATCACTGCGAAAACGACACACACACACACACACACACACACACACACACACACACACACACACACACACACACACACACACACACACACATATATAAATATCATTCCAATGTAACTTATCATACCAGGGGTTAATATTTGAACAGCAGAGCAAACCGAAACACTAAGATATGAACATTTGGGCCGTTTGTATGAAACACATTTCGATGTTGAGCTGTTGATATTATTGCTCTCTGAGAAACAGTCTGTGGTCTCTGACGCTTTCTGCCTGTCAATCATTTTGCCCGTTCTCATAGTATTAAAGTATCAGAGAATTATTGAGGCTTAATTACATTTTTATGCCATGTTGTTCATAACAATTGCCAGTAGAGGGCGCTGTTTTGCTGCTTTTGATTTGAAGAACTGTTTCTGCTCGTGTCTGTTTCAGTAAAGCGTATTTGGTATCTTTGGAGGGCGGGTTTTGGAACGAGGGGGCGTGGCTAATCCAACAGCTCAGTCTCGTGGAAGTAGAGTGGTTAAAATCGCTTACAGCACCTTTAAATGCCGGTGTTTTCCTTTATTACACTGCCCTCTGGAATAATCCATTCTAATTGGTCATCTAATTTGTGAATTAAGTGATAACATACTGTTCATCAGGGTATTGAGAGTCATCTTTCCTACTCAAAATAGGTGAATAAACAGATTTAAACTCAAATTTATATTTCATGTTCATTTATTTGGCAAGTAGCCGTGTAATAAGCGGGGTCACTCTCACAAAATAAACCCATTGAACATTATAAAATGTTGTAATGTTCACAGATGTGAACTGTAGGGGGCGCTCTAACACATTTTACCCCTCACAGATGTGAACTGTAGGGGGCGCTCTAACACATTTTACCCCTCACAGATGTGAACTGTAGGGGGCGCTCTAACACATTATACCCCTCACAGATGTGAACTGTAGGGGCGCTCTAACACATTATACCCCTCACAGATGTGAACTGTAGGGGCGCTCTAACACATTATATCCCTCACAGATGTGAACTGTAGGGGGCTCTAACACATTTTACCCCTCACAGATGTGAACTGTAGGGGCGCTCTAACACATTTTACCCCTCACAGATGTGAACTGTAGGGGGCTCTAACGCATTTTACCCCTCACAGATGTGAACTGTAGGGGCGCTCTAACGCATTATACCCCTCACAGATGTGAACTGTAGGGGCGCTCTAACGCATTATACCCCTCACAGATGTGAACTGTAGGGGCGCTCTAACGCATTATACCCCTCACAGATGTGAACTGTAGGGGCGCTCTAACGCATTATACCCCTCACAGATGTGAACTGTAGGGGCGCTCTAACGCATTATACCCCTCACAGATGTGAACTGTAGGGGGCGCTCTAACGCATTATACCCCTCACAGATGTGAACTGTAGGGGCGCTCTAACGCATTATACCCCTCACAGATGTGAACTGTAGGGGCGCTCTAACGCATTATACCCCTCACAGATGTGAACTGTAGGGGCGCTCTAACGCATTATACCCCTCACAGATGTGAACTGTAGGGGGCTCTAACGCATTATACCCCTCACAGATGTGAACTGTAGGGGCGCTCTAACGCATTATACCCCTCACAGATGTGAACTGTAGGGGGCTCTAACACATTATACCCCTCACAGATGTGAACTGTAGGGGGCGCTCTAACACATTATACCCCTCACAGATGTGAACTGTAGGGGCGCTCTAACGCATTATACCCCTCACAGATGTGAACTGTAGGGGGCGCTCTAACGCATTATACCCCTCACAGATGTGAACTGTAGGGGGCGCTCTAACACATTTTACCCCTCACAGATGTGAACTGTAGGGGGCGCTCTAACACATTTTACCCCTCACAGATGTGCTCGTCCATAGACATTCAGTCTAATGTTCAGTTCAAGCAACACCCTCATTATTTCATTGAATATCTCGGCCTCTGAGTGGACTACAAGCTCAATATAGGGGTCATTAGAGAGCTGAGATGCTCCCCTTTGTGACGATATAAATCATGTCATCATCTATAGTCGATAACATATATTTCTGATGATTTGTTTAGCACACTTTTCTTCTGGATGGCATATTTTGTTCTAATCTAATATATAACACTGGATTATTCACACAAGCAATCTCACAGACACGTAAAAATGGCTCATTGTTTAGAGAAGTTCCTAATATAAAAGCAGATATAACATTTGGACTATTTGGTGCTTACAGCAGCAGTTATCGGAGGATAAACGAGACGTTTGTATTTGATGACTTACAGAAATCATATTTCACTTTGTGATTCTTTTGAACATCTTTTGAACTGTTTTATTAGTGCAATAAAATAAACGCACCATTTTGGACCAACCATAGAGTTGAAGAGATGTGCGGAAATGTTAGTGTGTGTGTGTTTAAGTGTTTCACCCTGTGTAGGCATCACACTGCTCATCTGATTCAGGAAACGAGAATATTCCGCATGAACCTGCCAGACAACAAACACACATTAGAATCAGAAAGAGCTGCCAAGTATTCTTACATATGCAAGGAATTTGTCTTGGTGACAGAAGCTTCCTGTGCACAACAACAACAACAACTTAAATTTATATAGCGCTTTTCTCAAACTCAAAGCGCTTTACATAGTATAGGGGGAATCTCCTCAACCACCACCAGTGTGCAGCATCCACCTGGATGATGCAACGGCAGCCATAGTGCGCCAGAACGCCCACCACACACCAGCTATTGGTGGAGAGGAGAGAGTAGAGAGATGCAGCCAATTCAGGGATGGAGTTTATTAGGAGGCCATGATAGATAGGGGCCAATGGGGGAATTTGGCCAGGACACCGGGGTTAAACCCCTACTCTTTACAAGAAAGTGTCCTGGGATTTTTAATGACCCCCGAGAGTCAGGACCTCGGTTTAACATCCCATCCGAAGGACGGTGCCTTTTTACAGTATAGTGTCCCCGTCACTATACTGGGGCATTAAGACCCACCATAGGGTGAACACCCCCTGCTGGCCTCCCTAATACCTCTTCCAGCAGCAACCTTGGTTTTCCCCAGGAGGTCTCCCATCCAGGTACTGGCCAGGCTCAACCCTGCTTAGCTTTAGTGGGCAACCAGGCAAGAGCTGCAGGGTGATATGGCAGCGGCACAAGCAATACAACAAGGTAGATCATAAAAAATTGAATAATAAAATGCAAACAAGTATATATAGAAATACACAATAAATAAGTTGAAGTGCAGAGGACAGACTCAATGACTGCTGAGTAGAACTGTATCAGCAGCTCCTGTGGCAGGTTGAACTTCCTCAACTTCACAATGGAGTCAATGTAGGTGTCCCACTTCAGGTCCTGTGAGATGGTAGTGCCCAAGAACCTGAATGACTCCACTGCTGGCACAGTACTGTTCAGAATGGTGAGGGGGTCAATGTTGGGGTGTTCCTCCTAAAGTCCACAATCGTCTCGGATGAGGCTGATGACAGTGGTGTCGTCTGTAAACTTCAGGAGCTTGACAGAGGGGTCCTTGGCATTGCAGTCATTGGTGTAGAGGGAGAAGAGTAGTAGGGAGAGCACACATCCCTGGGGGGCACCAGTGCTGATCGTACAGGTGCTGGAACTGAATTTCCCCAGTCTCACTAACTGCTTCCTGTCCGTCAGAAAGCTGGTGATCCACTGACAGATAGAGGTGGGAACAGAGAGCTGGTGTAGTTTAGTCTGGAGTGTTTCTGGAACGATGGTGTTGAAAGCCAAACTGAAGTCCACAAAAAGGATCCTTGCGTATGTCCCCGGTCTGTCCAGATGTTGCAGGACGTGACGCAAACCCATGTTGACTGCATCATCCACAGACCTGATTGCTCGATAAGCAAATTGGAGTGGATCCAGAAAGGGTCCAGTGATGTCCTTCAGGTGGGCCAACACCAGTCTCTCAAATGACATCATGACCACAGACGTCAGAGCAACAGGTCTGTAGTCATTAAGTCCCGTGATTTGGGGTTTCTTTGGGACGGGGATGATGGTGGAGCATTTGAAACAGCAGGGGACTTCACACTGCTCCAGTGATCTGTTGAAGATCTGTGTGAAGATGGGGGCCAGCTGGTTAGCACAGGATTTTAGACAAGTGGGTGAAACACCATCTGGGCCATGTGCTTTCGTTTCTGGAAGACCCGGCACACCTCATCTTCACAGATCTTATGAGCAGGTTGAGTAGCAGGAGGGGGTTGCAGGAGGTGTTTGTGTGAAGTGAAGGTCAGAGCAGGTGTGGGGTGTGTGAGACTGGGCTTTTCAGATCTACAGTAAAACACATTCGGGTCTTCAGCCAGTTCTTGATTCCCTGCAGAGTTGTAGTTGTAGTCTTGTAGTTGGTAACGTCTTACAGGCCTCTCCACACTGATGCAGGGTCTGCTTCTCAGAGTAGCTACTTTTAGCCACTCTAATCCGTTTTCTCTTTTGTGTTTCTGGCCTGATTGTGCAAGATTTTATCCCTACTTCTGAAAGCATCCTGACAAAGCTGCCTGAGTTTTGCAATAAACCATGTTTTGTCATTGTGGAATGTTAAATAAGTCCTAGTAGGAATGCGCACATCCTCATTACATCACTATATGCAACTAGAGACAGACAGATAAACTCACAGTCTGCAGCAGGTTTTCACACAGGGTTTTTGCCGCAGCAAGTCCTTCTGCTTTCGGGTGACTAGAAGAAAGAGAA
Organism: Xyrauchen texanus; assembly: GCF_025860055.1. NCBI lineage: Eukaryota > Metazoa > Chordata > Actinopteri > Cypriniformes > Catostomidae > Xyrauchen > Xyrauchen texanus. Next base: position 392,330 of record NC_068290.1, on the reverse strand, counting down.
ACTCATAAACCCTCCTGAGTAATTGTTTGTCATTAAGCAGGTGAAATCTTTCCTGTAGTGACTGTGTGTGTCTGTGTGTTGTTTACACACACCTGATGTAGATGTACATGGGCTCGAAGGCCTCTCGTCCAGACGTGGGCTCCAGACAGCCGGATCCTTTTCCTCTCAGAAAGACTTTGGCTCCAGTTTCTGCCTGAATGTGTTGCAGGTACGAGCAGTTCGGCCCCTCGACACGCTCCTTCACACAGAAGCCCTGAACCGCCTGATCCAAACCCACAAACAGCTTATCCTGAACGTAATGCATCTGAAACACACAGACAGAGACATTCGGGTTTCAATGGGGAGTCCACAGACTGTTTTATACATGTTGAACAGATGACTGTATTTACATTGAACACATTAGAAGCATTTCAGTAGTTTCAGCACTGAGCCTTTCATTCTGTGAATGCTGAACTCAGCAGAAATATGGTGAAATGCTCAATAAACGTAGCTATAAATATTCTAATGAAGCACCGTGAAATATTGGAGTAAACTACTCGCTCATTGTTTGAAAGAAAAAAAAATGTCCACACAATTCCAGATGATTCGAGCAGTTTCTATAGCACGTTTCATTATATGTAATCTTGTAAAGGAGATTTGTAATAGTTCTCAGTGGCTCTCTCACCATAAATGGTGAATAATTAAAGGTGTGGCCTCTGAGCAAAATGATTGACAGGCAGAAAGTGTCATTCTCATAGTATTGTAATAGCAGTGAGTTATTGAGGCTTAATGCCATTTTTATGCCCTGTTGTTCATTACAGCTGTCAGTTGAGGGTGCTATTTTGCAACTG
>NC_068290.1:356500-386500 GCF_025860055.1 Xyrauchen texanus | reverse complement strand
CACTCACAAGCACAGACACTCACAAGCACAGACACTCACAAGCACAGACACTCACAAGCACAGACACTCACAAGCACAGACACTCACAAGCACAGACACTCACAAGCACAGACACTCACAAGCACAGACACTCACACACACGCACTGACACTCACACGCACTGGCACTCACAAGCACAGACACTCACACGCACTCACACGCACAGACACTCACACGCACAGACACTCACACGCACAGACACTCACACACACGCACAGACACTCACACACACGCACAGACACTCACACACACGCACAGACACTCACACACACGCACAGACACTCACACACACGCACAGACACTCACAAGCACAGACACTCACAAGCACAGACACTCACAAGCACAGACCTACGGCTGAATCACAGCAGTGCTGATATAGGGACATATCGCACTCTTGCTCGTGTGATTCTGATTAATTAGCAAGTGGAGTTGTTCCAAGTAGTTTTAAACATGCAATTCTAAATCCTTTGTTGAAAAAACCTTATTTGGATCCGGCAATACACATCAATTACAGATCAAACTGCATTTTATGTCCAACAGTTTGGAGAGAGTTGTTTATTCACAGCTTTTAACATTGTAGACACATTTCAGTCTGGTTTGAGATGCTAGCACAGCACCGAATCTGCATTGCTGAAGGTCACTAATGATATTTTACTCTACATGGATTCAGGTTCACCTGTCGTCTTAGTTTAATTAGACCTCAGTGCCACATTCGACACTATAGACCATAATATTCCTACTCGTCTTGAGTGTATGGTGGGCATCCAGGGGGTGACACTCCATTGGTTTAATCCCATCTCAAAGAATGAACGTTCTCTGTAAATGTAGGGCATTCTTCTTCTACATCAGCTCAATTACAGTGTGGTGTCCCTCATGGCTCAGTATTAGGACCCTTGTTATTTTCCCTGTATATGCTTCTTCTGAGCTCTATTTTTCACAAGTACAGCTCATATCACTGTTATGATGACCCAATTTTATTTCCCAGTGAGCTTAGACAAGAATTGTACATTTGAGAACACCATAATTGCTTCGCAGTTCAATGTGTGCCTCACGTGAGTGTACTTACCCCTCCTGTGTAGTGTGCTTTATGTGCAGCAGGGGGCAGTGTGGTTGTTGGCGTGGGTCCAGGCTGCTGATACACCGTGACCGTCGTGCCACTGTAGGTTGAGTTAGTGGCTGCCTTCACCACACCGTTAGTTATGATCTCCTTTATCCTGTTAACTGCCTCTGCGCGCACGCGCACACACACACACACACAGTGATGTTAAACACGGACCTCACAACACACACAACAAAAAGTATTATAGATATATTATTCATGGCACTTACTGTCCACTAACTGTCTGGTTTGCCCTTGAACATGCAGGTAGAGTGGACGGTCGCTATGGAAACAGAGAGATCACATATATAATTAAGGCATGTTTATCGTGCGATAGTGCAGCCTGTCAGGCCTAAAGACGAGATTAGATAAACCAATCAGAGCAGACGCTTCGCTAAGCTCCACCCCCTCACTGCTCACTCTGACAAGCTTGGCAGAACTTCGTATAGGAATACGTCATTCCTGTACAGTAGGCGGCGCTGTTCTACAAACATGTTTTTTTGGACCTTATTCAGCTGTCAAACCATAAGATTCATATTGTTAACGGTGTGAAAGCATTTAACTAAATTGGCATAACTGTTTGATCATGTTCTTTCCATGTTTTAAGGAATATAGATGTTTTTATGCAAGTAAAGAGCGCCGTTGCATAAATATACATCCCACACGAGCATGTTCCGAAAAACGTCTCTTTTTTTTAACGCCTGGATAATATAATAACACAAGGTATAGTGATATAAATACATATGAAATGTACATTAAAGGAAGAACAGGTATAGAAAATATGAAGCACAAAATTAAAACGTATATAAAAGAATACACGGGTTCATCGTCTTTATTGCATTTGAGGCTATTTTTAATGCCTGTATAACATAACAGGCACTGTAATATAAATATTAGGGATGTCCCGATACGATCCATGTCATCGGTATCAGGCCGATACTGGCCCAGAAAAATATGATCTGATACCCATGCATCACAAACCATGGGAAAATCTAGCTTAAACCATCGCCTAAATGCTAGTATATTAGCATCGCATGAGTATGATAGTGTGGAGCGGAGGGGGGGGCGGGGCCGGGCTGGAATGTCGCACACCCAGTCCCCAATCGGCCCGAAGGGGCGTGCGAGGGATAAAGGCGGCCGGTGACGACGGTTCGAGAGAGAGAATTACGGGCATGTCCTCCTCCTTGCCCATCTTAACCCCCTTACAGATAGTTAGCTAACTTACAGAATAGTCATTTATGCATTTGGCAGACGCTTTTATCCAAAGTGGCTTACAGTGCACTTATTACAGGGACAATCCCCCCGGAGCAACCTGGAGTTAAGTGTCTTACTCAAGGACACAATGGTGGTGACTGTGGGGATCGAACAAGCAGCCTTCTGATTACCAATGTATTATACAGAGCACTTATTACAGGGACAATCCCCCCGGAACAACCTGGAGTTAAGTGTCTTACTCAAGGACACAATGGTGGTGACTGTGGGGATCGAACCAGCAACCTCCTGATTACCAGTTATGTGCTTTAGCCCACTATGCCACCACCACTCCAGCATGTCAGCGGCATGTCCAAAAGTCCAACGCCAATGTCTCAAGGGGTGGCGGTGCTGTTGGTCGGTCGAGAGAAACTCCTCCCATGCCGCAACAAGACGAAATTGATAATGGAGAAACTAGTTCCGTTAATTGTCCTGGACGAACAACCCCTTTCAGTGGGGGAACATTGAAGACGCTTGAGCATCTCGAGCCTCGCTACACTTCGCCCAGTTCGTGGGACAATGCAAAAAACACGAAGGACATGGAACAACTTGGCGTGGTGAGTTTATGATGCTTTGCGCACAGACTGCAGGTAATCGTACATGAGGGACTGTTGTCGGAGCGTATGTCTTACGACACAACAGCAGGTGTATATATATATATATAATGAGGTATCAGCACATTATCTGTATTGTAAAAAGCATGTGTTTATAATGTGTTTTTCAGCATATTTGCAGTGAAGTCAGTGTTTTGTACGTGAGACGAGTAAAGAGCGGCTGCACTCCGGCGTCTGTTTATGAGCATTACAGTACAAGCACACTTCCAAAATCAGACCGGGTTTATGTTTGAAGTATAAAGGGTTCATGAATTCTTTCGGGGGTGTATCTAAGATAGGATTGGTAGGCATTGGGGGTCAAGTGAGACGTGTGTTTCTGTCCCTCACCTGGGCAGAGCTTTGGCCTTCTCCTCTGCTGACATGAAGCGCCCTCTGGTGGACACCGCAGCGCCGCTCACTCTGCTGATCTGTGGGGGGAGGGGTCAGTGAACACATGACACACACACAGAATATGAACACATGAATCAGTCAGCGGTCTGACCTCATCTTGAGTCTGTCCACGGGTCAGCAGGTTCCGACAGGTCAGAGGAACATCATTAATCTCCACCTCTGCTACGACCAGATCATCCTTCATTTTATTACCAGCAACACCCGCCGCCTACAGACACAGTTCAGATCGATTACAGCGCTGATTATTCACACGGTCTTGCAATTATTTGATTGACTTTCTCTCATGAAACACAACAGATGTAAGGAAGAATATAAACCTCAGTCACCATTCACTGGCATCATTTTTCCAAACAATGAAAGCGAATGGTGACTGAGTCCACAGTCTACCTGAAATTCCCCTTTTGAGTTTACAACATGAGGGTGAGTAAATAATGATGACAGGATTTTAATTTTGGGGCGAACAATCCCTTTAAATTATATGACAATTGTTTTCATTTTAATATGAACATTTTCATTCTTAAGCCAACATGATTTTAACATTTCAGTTACATCATTAGCATAATTAATTCAGATTTACAGTAACGTCCAGCATCATCCAATCACTGTCAATCATGTTCAAATAAAATGATCCATTATAAATGTTGAATCTATGAACTGATGATCATCGTCCCATGTGTGTCAAACATGTTGAGTGATACAAACATCATCTGCAGCTGAAACTGAACTTTTGATCCGATTTTAGGAGTGAACACACTTAACTGCATAGAGAGATATAGGATGCTCCCTTGCTCCCTATTTAGTGCATGACTTAACCTCCAGTGTGCTGTCTGTCTGCACTGGTCTCAGAACAGTTATAAGAGAGCTATAGGATGCTGCCTTGCTCCCTATTTAGTGCATGACTTAACCTCCAGTGTGCTGTCTGTCTGCACTGGTCTCAGAACAGTTATAGGAGAGCTATAGGATGCTCCCTTGCTCCCTATTTAGTGCATGACTTAACCTCCAGTGTGCTGTCTGTCTGCACTGGTCTCAGAACAGTTATAGGAGAGCTATAGGATGCTCCCTTGCTCCCTATTTAGTGCATGACTTAACCTCCAGTGTGCTGTCTGTCTGCACTGGTCTCAGAACAGTTATAGAGAGCTATAGGATGCTGCCTTGCTCCCTATTTAGTGCATGACTTAACCTCCAGTGTGCTGTCTGTCTGCACTGGTCTCAGAACAGTTATAGGAGAGCTATAGGATGCTCCCTTGCTCCCTATTTAGTGCATGACTTAACCTCCAGTGTGCTGTCTGTCTGCACTGGTCTCAGAACAGTTATAGGAGAGCTATAGGATGCTCCCTTGCTCCCTATTTAGTGCATGACTTAACCTCCAGTGTGCTGTCTGTCTGCACTGGTCTCAGAACAGTTTTAAACTCTATATAAAGCCTCTGAAAGACACATTTATTCTCAGTGTGATAATGTTCAGTAAGTCAGTTTGAATTCATTTAAATGATTGTTTATGGGGAACTCATCATACAGCGTCCATGCAAGATAGAAAATCTGACCATCATTTCAGAAGTTATGTCGAAATCTGAAATACTTTTCCTTTGTTTTACGCCATTACTCATTTTCTTTCTTTTAAATGTGAGAAAATCCTAAAACTTTATTTCCAGGTTTAACTGAACAAAGAATCCCAGATTTGGACTGTGGTTTCAGACTTGTCTGTGTTCACTCACTTTATCAGCCGGTCCAGCGCTGCCGATCTGAGACGGCTTCAGTTTGCCTTTGGCCACCAGCATGGCGTTGATTTTGGCGGCGACTGCGGCGGCAGCGTCCAGAGCTCCTGTGGGGGCAGATCCGACCTCCCCATCTCCAGCAGACACCGGGCCGGGCTGATCCCATTTACTGCGCCGCCTGACAACAACATTCACGACACTCTCATTGTGTGTCTAACGTTCACAAGCTGCAGATGCTGGATTAGATTGATCCAGCACACAAACACTGATCAGAGATCAGAACCGAGAACAGCAGCAAACACTTGCACAGATGCAGTTACTGATAATGACAATAAAGAATTGCCGCTCGCAACACCGAGATCAAGAATTCTACACCAGTGAACAAACAAACTGAGACATTTGTGCCTTGAACGCACTGTTAGAAACAACATCTACCAAATGCATATCTGTAATGTAGTTTGTGTTTTATCATATATATTTATAAACACACACACACGTATAGAGTGGATTACAAACAAGGTTGGGGAGTAACTGAATACATGTAACATATTTTGTATTTCAAATACGTAATCCTAAGTAACTGTATTCCACAACAGTTACAATTCAAATAATTGGTAATCAGAATACAGTTACATTCAAAAAGTATTTTGATTACTGAAGAGATTACTTTGCATTTTATTCTCATTTGTTTAAAATAAAAAAAAATATGTCTCCCCAATCTGTAACGCCCAATTCCCAAACTCCTCGTGGTGGTGTAGTGACTCGCCTCAATCCGGGTGGTGGAGGACGAATCTCAGTTGCCTCCGCGTCTGAGACCGTCAATCCGCGCATCTTATCACGTGACTTGTTGAGCGTGTTACCGTGGAGACGTAGCGTGTGTGGAGGCTTCACGCTATTCTCAGCGGCATCCGCGCACAACTCACCACACGCCCCACCGAGAGCGAGAACCACATTATAGTGACCACGAGGAGGTTACCCCATGTGACTCTACCCTCCCTAGCAACCGGGACAATTTGGTTACTCCATGTGACTCTACACTCCCTAGCAACCGGGACAATTTGGTTACCCCATGTGACTCTACCCTCCCTAGCAACCGGGCCAATTTGGTTACCCCATGTGACTCTACCCTCCCTAGCAACCGGGCCAATTTGGTTATCCCATGTGACTCTACCCTCCCTAGCAACCGGCATGGTGGAGCTAGGGGTAGCCATGGCCACCATGGACCAAAGCCTGGCTACCCCATTGGCCACCCCACTCACAATTGTTGTTTTAGTCATTTTTTGGGGTAATGTTTTAGCAAAATGTAGTTCTTTAGGGGTGAAATCATCTCTGTACAAACTTAACACATGCGTCCAGGGTGTCACTGTATCCACACAACCCCCCACCCCACAGTCCAACGATATTAAAATGCTGCCCGAACATTTCTGTGCCACCACAGACTGATCGCTTGTCTGGCCACCCCTTTGAAAAACTCCTGGCTCCGCCCCTGGCAACCAATTTGGTTGCTTAGGAGACCTGGCTGGAGTCATTAGGCACACCCTGGATTCAAACTCGCAACTACTCGCCGAGATACCCAATGATGCGATCCAAAGTGCATCTGAACAGCGGTGAAACACTTTCTGATGATGTGTTCATTCATACGAGCAGACAGAGAAGTACGTTTGGAGCAGAAGAAATCTTGTGTAAATTGTTAGCTTTATGCTAAGCTAAAATGCTATTTCTAGCCATTTTACATGCACATGTTACCAGACACGATTGTATTTATTATCAAGAACATTCACGTCAGACTATATATTTTTCCTCTCATAAGATCTTTGATATTAGGGCAAAAATCTTATTATTGATGAGAAATATTTGTATTGTTTTTCTGTAAAACGATCTACAAGATATTTCAGTTTTTCAGATTTTATAGTTAAAAGTAAAAAAAATAAATCTACCAGTGCTGAAGAAGTAATCCAAAGTACTGTTACTGACCTCATGTAATCTAAAGGAACACGTTACAAATTACATTTCACAACATGTAATCTGTAGTGGAATACATTTTAAAAGTAATCCTCCCAACCCTGATTACAAAGAAACAGGACAAGACACACTTTAAATAAAGCACACATGACAGAAACAGAGAGATAAACATGAGCCCAAACAAACCCAAGACTGTATAAATCATGATGAAATGTGTTAAACTGATCTGAAAGTTCTACACATCTTATTCATTGATCTGGCACAAATATTTAAGAAATAAACACGTATTGGCTAGATGTGTAGAACTCGCAGTTCTGTTACAGTTCATACATAAACAGTCTATGTTTATTTTATTAGTGATCCGCTCGATCAGGATAACCGTTATTCACGTTCTGCTCGATATGAAGCTATATATTTATATATTACACCGATCTGGAGATCCGGTTGTTGTTGTGTCACATCCGCCATTACTGAGCAGCATTAAACTGTTTAAACGGTACATTCACTGAATACACACACACTTATACACACTTACCCGCTCGTGTGTGTGACACTGAACGACATCAGATGAGTTTGAGGTTCTGATTCGGATGATATTCGACTTGAACTGAACTGAACTGAAGTGAACCAGCCGAGCAAATCCACAAGCCAGAGCATACACCCTAGTGTGCGTCACTTCCGCTCCAGCCGCGCATGCGCGCCGTCATCGGCCATTGACCAAATAAACAAAATAAAACAATAACATTAATGCGGATTCAGCGATTTTAATTTTGATATCTGCTTGTGGTTTAAAGGACATTTATTATAAATACATTAAAACCCCTTGAGAGCTTTGTTATGAATTAATATAATACACAACAAATCATGTTGATAGAGCGTGCATCACAACCCCTCACAGTATTATAATCATCCACAATCTGCAGGAAACAGTGTTCAATACTGTCATGACTGGGTCATAGATGTGATTGTTTATTACATTGTACTGGTTCAGATCGGGTTTAATTTAGTTTGGATCTGATTGTAGCTTGTGTAATGTTTCACCCTCCCAGCAGAGGGTGCTCGACTGCCAATCACATCACTCCAAAGAGAGAAAGAAACATGAATAACTAACTATAAAGAAGAGAAGTGACATACATGCGTTCATTCAGAGCCGGCCCAAGGCATAAGCGAACTAAGCGGCTGCTTAGGGCCCCGGTGGCCACCAGGGGGCCCCCATGAGCACTTTTTTTTATTTTTTTTTTTTTTATTATACTGTCAATGGACAATGGTAATTATACAAAAACGCAATATTAAATGCAATATTATGTTAACGGGCTGCAGGATGCAAGCACATTCAGACAGCAAAACAGCACATGGACATCTCCTCTGGGGCAGAGAAAAGGAAAAAGAAGAAAACAGGAAGATAAAAAAACAGCAGGATAAAGGTATGTTAAGTAGCTAGGCTAAGTTATGAGCTAACATAACCCCCAAAGCCAAGGAAATCCATTTCAAAATGTTAAATGATGTTTATCCTTCCAGTGAATTAGTACGACAAAGATTTGGAATTGAAACTAGAAATTGTGTATTTTGTGATGAAGTTGAAACCACTGATCATTTATTTTTTCATTGTATGTATGTAGAGGCTTTATGGCTTGACATTCATGAGTGGCTCTTCCCAAAGGTTCCTCTTCTTTCAGATTTCTCTCAGAAGGACATTGTCTTTGGACTTGTTATGAACAGTTACAAAGATGATTTTCTGGTTAATGACATTATTATTTTTGGAAAATTTTATATACACAAATCGAAATATTTGAAAGTAAAACCCAGGTTTTCTGCATTTCACAATGCATTTCTTTCTTACACAAAGGCCCTGCAAATGATGAAAAGTAAATATGCACAAAAACTTTTTGAAATAATTGAAGAATATGATTTAAAAAACGAACCCTAGCTTTTTATTTACATTTTTTTTTTTTTTTTTCTGTAATGCAATTTTGCACCTGATTTCATTGTTATATTGCAATGATATATGATTGTTGCCATGCTGTTTGTATATGCTATAGTTCAATAAAAAAAAAAAAAAGAAAAAGTTATGAGCTAACATTAGCTGGCTAGTTAGTTAACATAGCCTATGTAGCATATTTTCTTTTTTAGGAAAGTTTGATTAATCATCCGTAAATACCCTTGACATCTTAATATATTATAGTACAACATATTACTTTGCAAGTTTTAGATTAAAGTTTTTGTCTTCTGTGTAAAAATAACTTTCCTGGGTGTATATTTTTGTAATAAAAATAAGATTCTGTTCCATAAACTTTGTACTGATAACAGCTTAACATTATTTACATTAGTCTGCCATTTTGGGGTCTTTGCTATTATATTCCAATATCATTCTGCCTCAGTTAGCTGTTACAGATTAAGAGTTATTGTTTTAGGAGTACAGATGGCTTGCTGCTGTGTATAATCAATTGTGTTGAGAAAATAACAAATATGTACTCTTACGAAACTTCTCTAGGAGCACTGTTGAAATATTTTGGACATGGGGCACAACCAACGCCACTTGCCCCAAGTGCCCAGAGTGCCAGTGCTACAGCCGATGATGATTTTTCAACAATCCCAGATCATTATATTTTTATGGATAAACCATGCCTTTGTTTTTGACAGACAGTTGCATTACATCTAACATGGCTAGCTTTTATTATTATTATTTTCATCTTTCATCAGGTCCATCCTCTGCATGCGAGGAGACTTCCCAGCACGTGCATCCACTGATGTGGTCATCTATCCTGTCTGACTCAGAAAGGACTGATCTGTTAAGCAGAGGGCCACTGCCTATAAAGGAAAACTTCACATTCCCTGAAAAACCTGATGGCGAAGCTTCCACTACACCTACAGAAAGTTCATTAATGTAATATTGGTTAAAAGTAATAATTAAATGTAAGTGGAGCCGCTCACTTATTCAAACAGCTTCTGCTGCAAACTGTTCTCTGGGAAGTACACAAAACTGGTAACAGAGGATCAACAGGATTGGGTAAATATGGGTGTGCTGCTGTTACATTTAAAACCATAGAAGGGTAAAATCATGCCAGGCAGACATTGGTATGTTGTAAGCAACACAGCTACAACTCATACAATTGATAAGGGGTGTGTTAGATTTATAGTGTGCGAATAATCAAGCATTGACAATACTCAATCATATTGGCGGCACCGAGGGGCCCCAAATAGTAATATTAGCATTAGCATAATTATCTCATTAATACAAGTGAAAATTGCAGAAAGATAATTTCAGTGTTAATTAAACGTACACTGGTTTGTTGATAATAATAGCAGTTGTCAGGGATATTTCCACTTAAACAGAGTCCCTGGAGCCCATCATGATTAGATGAACATCTCATGGTCCACATTGCTTGATCAGGACACAACACACAGCCGTTGCGTGAGTTGGTGAAAACACTTCCTGGTCTCTAAATGTAAATGTGTTTTTGTGCTGGGGTAACGGTGAGGGTAACTGTTTTAATGTTCAAATCCTTTCTCCTATTCCAGCTTAAAATGCAGAAACTATTAAGTAAAGCATTCGTAGGTTGATTGTAAACACTGTGTTTGACTCGGCAGAAGTTTAACCCTTAAATGACCGTCTAGAGTCTTGTGAACAGAATAAAATAATTTAATTAATCTAAATTATGAATTGGATATAGAGAAGCCAAAATACAACGTCCACGCATGTGGATGCAGGGTCGCATGAGGTTAAAGCAAAAATATATAAAAAAATCTGAAAAAAACAAAACACAAAGATATAGGCCTAAGACTGTGTATTTAGCGTCTTGAATGAGGGAATGAACTACAATATCATGAAGCGCTGTGAGTGACGTAATCGAATAACAAGGCGTACGGCACGATATTCATATATATATACATACATATATGTGGTCTGAGTTGATTGCATCATTTACTTTGTGTCATTGGAGTTGGCCGTCGTTTCTCGACTGTTGGCCACGGTTCTCTGATTGGAGGATTATGGGTAGTGGAGTTCTTCACCAGGAATTCTGCTACTGAACATGATTTCTACTAATTAAGTTGAAATAACGCGGAGTTAATGTCTTCAGTGGAAGCATAAACCATTGATGAACAACCTCAGAGCTCGCGGTAGATCTGTGTTTAAATGTTCATAAGATATTGTTGATAATACATTCGTCTATGGGATAAATGTGATATTTCCATCCGGAACGGACTGTTGTGTCTAACAGCAGGTGATCCAGTTCCTCTCTGTGAAACTATAAGATGCAATGACAGTAAAGCAGCACAATCTGTTTAACATAAATCTTTGTTTATTTGCTCTTTATTTGTACAAGAGGAGAAATGATTTACCATCACTGAGAATGTTTTTACACGTGTCACCAGAAGCCCCGTCACCCGAAAACTCAAGAGCCCAAATCAGCACCCATCCATAAGAACACAACAAACAAATCATGTCATATAAAACAACTCGATTCAGTCATGTCAGAAACTTTCATCCTAACAGGGTTATTCATATTTCAAGCACAAATATATTTACAAATAAATCCAAACATTTGCATAAGCACTTAGTGCACGATCACCTCTTCCTGAGAATTACTCGCATAAAATGTAACTAAAAAAAGTAACTAAAAAATGTAACCAAGGCAGCTCGGCCTTTTTACAGACGGACCCTCTCTGAGAAGCACGTTACATTACGATGCAGTTTTCTATTTAAGAAACGGAGAGTTTACAATCATTCGTGGTGTTTAATGAATAAGAGTGCACGTCAAAATCCCATTTTAGTGCAAATAATGTTGTTTGGGTAGATTCCCTTCTGTCAGCAGTACAGTAACAAACACAAGACTCCCAGAATGCATCTCTCTCATATAGATTATTGCTTTAAAGAGTTGATCAAAAAGCCAAAATGCCCTTCTAGAGCGAAACTAATGCGGCTAAAGCTATAGACTCATTCTCCATTAATGCAAATTATTAATTGATATATTACAGTATTTTAACCCCCCCAAAAAAACAACTTCTAATTGCATTTGTGTCAAAAAGGTGTTTTGTGACATTTTCCTGTAATGTGGAAGAGCTTGTAAACGGAGTCCATTACAGTGATGTTAAATGGGATCCGACCGACGTCCAGTTGAGCGGCAGCAGACACTGTCCAGAGATCAGTCGTCACACTGCATCTACCGGACGCCATTACGAGAACAAAGGCAAAACTGATCCTAGACCAGGCCTAAGGAGTCAGCTAGTCAGCTGTCACAGCAGAAATAAATCATCGGAAGACTCTGACAGAAGCACATGAGACATAAGATGCAGAATAACCCAAGTGCTACAATAAATATCAAACCAACAAATAAATAAATAGAGTAGTACACAAGAACTATCGTCCTGCTTCCTCTCATCTGCCCTTTTCTTTTAGAAAGAGAAGCAGCACAGGACAAGAACATTCCTCTAATTTCATCTTCTCAAGCTGAAACAGAACAAACGTAAACTCACATCTTCATCTCTAATGTTCATTCAAACCAGTCTATGAAAATGAAATGTTTTACATTTATTTAGAGAAAAAGCTGCGTTTAATTCTTCACGATACCCCGAGCACCCGACATCACCTGCAGGTCCACAGAAGGCCTCGTCATCATCAGCTCTAGCTGCTTCATGTTCATTCTTAACTCATTTATTTCATTATTTATTGATTTGTTCAATCACTCTTTCACGCTCAAAGCTTGCATAGCATGAACATCATCGATATCTCATTATACAACATTGATGAATCTCTAAATGTGTTCAATCTGGATTCATACATACTGCAAAAACAACGTAAATATGACAAATGAAACAAAATGAGAACAGTTCCACACCCTGTTTCTCCTCATGTCTGTAGACGTGTTGTGTTGCTGTCGTATAATGTTAGTTTGTTGCATTGAGTTCTGATGACCAGAAATAGATGCGACTAACTGATATATGATGGTACACATGCACACACACATACACACACACGCGCGCACGCACACACACACACACGCACGCACACACACATACACACACGCGCACACACACACACACACACGAACACACACATACACACGCGCGCACGCACACACACACACACACACACGCGCGCACAAACACACACATACACACGCGCGCACGCACACACACGTACACACGCGCGCACGCACACACACATACACACGCGCGCACGCACACACACATACACACGCGCGCGCACAAACACACACACACACACACACACGCGCACACACACACACACACACACATACACACGCGCACAAACACACACACACACACGCGCACAAACACACATACATACGCGCGCATGCACACAAACACACGTGCACAAACACACACATACACGCGCGCACGCACACAAACACACACGCGCACAAACACACGCGCACGCACGCACACACATGCACACAGGCGCGTGCGCACACACACACACAAGCACACACACTCTCACACAAACACACACACACTCACACACACTCTCACACACACCAGCGTTATCACTCTTCCTCCTTCCTGCCGACATCCTCATCTTCATCCTCCCATGTACCATGTGTAACTGGCGTGTTGCCATGCGGAGACGAGCCTTCCTCACCTTTATCCAGCACTTTGACCGCTGCCCCCCCAATCACCCGCCACAGCAGCTCAGGGTAGGGCATCCTGGCCGCCCCCAGCAGTGGCACACCCTGCACTGGCATGCTGTGGCCATCGGGGTCTGGTGGGTACAGGAGATGCGCAGCTGCAACTGCGCTCATGTGATCGGGATGCTGATGAAGGCTGAATGAATCAGAAGGTGGAGAGGCTCCGTGTTCTGGCCCTGTTCCATGCCGCGGCCGACGGGTTCGGTGCTCCAGACAGCTGTGGCCATTTCTGTGGCGCTGCAGATGGTCCTCACGGGCGAAGGCCTTGTGGCAAAGCGGGCACTCGAAAGGACGATCTCCACTGTGCAGCGACAGATGGTTCTTCAGATTGTAGGAGTGCAGGAAGCGGGCGGGGCAGCTGGGACACAGGTACGGCCGCTCACCCGTGTGTTTACGCATGTGGATCTTCAGCTTGTCGTTCCTGAGAGAGTGAACGAGAAACAGAAAACAAAAGAACTGATAAAGATCAAAGATAAAGTTTTGCAACTGCATTTAAATGCTTGCATTCATTTCCTAAACGTGTTTACAGAAGACAGGAATCAGTGCCCGAAATTGTGATGGCTGACATGGAGATAACATAGCAACATTTTTGTGTCTCACTCTGTAAACAAGAAACACGGATTCAATCCGTTTAACCCGTTTTATGTAAGATATATTGTGGCAGGGCGGGGCCGGGTCGTGATCCTGCACACCCAGTCCCGTATTAGGCTAATTAAGCCACCGTGAGGGATAAAGGTCGACTGCAGAGGACCGTGCGGGAGAGAGATCGTTAGCGGACATGTCCGTCATGTGTGTGTTTGTCTTTTAAGTTTATCATTAAAACTATTATTTATATTGGCAAGCTGGTTCTCGCCTCCTCCTTTCCATTGATCCCTTTACACTGGTGCCGAAGCCCGGGAAGGAGGAGGGATACGCCGTAGTAGAGTTCTTGCCACTACCGTCCACCCCAACGGAGCAGCCACGAGGGGAGAAGGGGCTCCTAGCCGACCGCCTGGAGTGGTCAGGGCCGCTGCCAGGGGCGCAGGAGTCACCTACCGGCCACTGAAACGCAACAGGGTTTAAGACCGCCGACCGCGAGCGGGGAGGGGCTCACTGCCAACTGCCTGGAGCGAGAGAACCACTGCCAGGGGCGGGGGAGACCCCTTCTGTTCCCCGAGAGCGCGGCGGGGTGTTCCGTCCGCCAGGGGCTGGAGGTCTGCCTCGGATCCGCCCAGAGAGGCGCGGCTGTCGTCCGATAGAGGGTGGAGGAGTGGCCGAGGAACAAGCTGTGTCGTATCGGAGAACCGGCTTGACGATGTAAATCATATTTTAATAGTAAACTTAAAAGACAACATAAACTCACACATGACGGACATGTCCGTAAAAGATCTCTCTCTCCTGCACGAACCTCTGCAGTCGGCCTTTAACCCTCACGGAGGCATAATTAGCCTAATACGGGACCGGGTGTGCAGGATCACGACCCGGCCCCGCCCTCTGCCCTGCCACATATATTTTAAGAACTTTCTTTACATGTACACAAGAAATCAGCTTATTCAACAATGCAAGAAACTCGAATTTACATGAGATCTGAAATAATAATAATAAGATCTGCTTTTGACGTCCATTTATGACCTTTTCCCGATAAAGGAAAAATGACCAAACACGTTGTCGACTTAAAGGAATATTCAGGGTTCAATACAAGTTAAGATCTATCGACAGCATTTGTGTCATAATGTTGATTATTAGCACAAAAATATATTTCGACTCATCCCTCTTTTAATAAAAGCACAAATGTGTGTTCCAGTGAGACACTTATAATGCAAGTCAATGGGGTTTAATCTGTACTTTAATATGACGTAATAATGTAAACTCTAAAACCACTGTTAAAACGCTACAGCTGAAATAATGTAAATGCTTTTATAAAATTTTAATCTTCACATTTCTACCTTTAAACCATCCAAAAATGGACCCCATTGACTTCCATTGTAAGTGTCTCACTGGAACACACATTTGTGCTTTTTTAAGAAAAGGAGGAACGAGTCAAACATTTTTTTTGTGTGTTAATCAACATTATGCCACAAATGCTGTAGATTGAGCTTAACTCGTATTGAACCATAAATATGAAATTATGGATGGAAAGCGAATGACCCTGCATCAGTGTGGAGAGGCCTGTAAGACGTTACCAACTACAAGACACCATCCCCCAACTCTGCAGGGAATCAAGAACTGGCTGAAGACCTGAATGTGTTTTACTGTAGATCTGAAAAGCCCAGTCTCACACACCCCACACCTGCTCTGACCTTCACTTCACACAAACACCTCCTGCAACCCCCTCCTGCTACTCAACCTGCTCATAAGATCTGTGAAGATGAGGTGTGCCGGGTCTTCCAGAAACAAAAGACAATGAAAGCACATGGCCCAGATGGTGTTTCACCCACTTCTGTTCTAAAATCCTGTTCTAACCAGCTGGCCCCCAGATGTGTGCTCTCCCCACTACTCTTCTCCCTGTACACCAATGACTGCAATGCCAAGGACCCCTCTGTCAAGCTCCTGAATTTTATAGAAGACACCACTGTCATCTGCCTCATCTGAGATGACGATGAGTCCGTACACAGAAGGGAGGTTGAACACGCTCAAAACGGTGGAGATGATAGTGGACTTTAGGAGGAACACCCCAACATTGACCCCCCCCTCACCATTCTGAACAGTACTGTGCCAGCAGTGGAGTCATTCAGGGTCCTGGGCACTACCATCTCACAGGACCTGAAGTGGGACATCCACATTGACTCCATTGTGGAAAAGGCCCAGCAGAGGTTGTACTTCCTTCGCCAGCTGAGGAAGTTCAACCTGTCACAGGTGCTGCTGAAACAGTTCTACTCAGCAGTCATTGAGTCTGTCCTCTGCACTTCAATAACTGTCTGGTTTGGTGCAGCTACAAAATCAGACATCAGAAGACTACAAAGGACAGTTCGGACTGCTGAGAGGATTATTGGTTGCCCCCTGCCCCCCCTTCAAGAACTGTACACTTCCAGAGTGAGGGAAAGTGCTGGTAAAATCACTCTGGACCCCCCTCACCCAGCACATTACCTTTCTGAATTGTTGCCTTCTGGCCGGCGCTTCAGAGCTCTGAACACCAGAACCGTCAGACACAAGAACAGTTTTTACCCTCAGACTATCTGTCTCGCAAACAGTTAAAACTGCCCCATTGAGCAATAATTATGTGCAATACACAGCTTAATCTGTTTATATTATCAAACACACCCTACCTCTTCTGCATTACTGTCCCTTGCGCTGTAGATAACAGATTTGTATTTGTACATGTGTGTGTGTATATATATATATATATAGATATAGATATAGTCTATATAGTCTAAAAGTTTTTTATCTCTATCTTGTTGTATTGTTTGTGCCCAGGAAACTTTAGGCTGTGTAGAGGAGCATCCCAATCTTTTAGATGAGCACATATGTGGACACACACACACACACACACACACACACACACACACACACACACACACACACACACACACACACACACACACACACACACACACACACATAGACATGCTGTTTTGTTTATGCTCTAAGCTCTCTCTGAACTGTAATCTATGAGTTGCCCTGAGACCACAGGACTAATGCAAGTAACAAACCTCTGATTGAGAAATTTCTAGCACTTTAAATGATCTGTCAGTCTCCAGAAGAGTGATGTCACTGCATTAACAACTAGTTGTTTCACACTACACTGATTTGACGTAAATGTGACTGTCACGAGTGAATTTGGATGTTAAATGTGCTCGAATGGGATTAACCACAAGTGGAGCGACAACTGTACACACGACCCTCTCTCACGTTCAGCTGATCCTACCGTGTGAAACGGACGCCGCAGTCCTTGCACTGGAATGGCTTCTCTCCCGTGTGTGTTCTCATGTGCCGCGGCAGCTTTCCCGCCCCATGGATGATTTTCTGACAGACTGGACACTGCTGTGGCATCTGAGACTTCCTCTTCCTGCCGCCTCCCACTGTAGTTCCGCCCCCTGCTCCATTTGCTTGTGATTGACTGTTGAGGGGTGTGGCCTGACCTTTCACACATGACTCCTCCTCCTCTGATGGGGTGTCGTCAGGGCGGTGAGGGATCGGGGTTGACTCTTGCAGCCAGTGTTTACCTCCGTTCATTAGCACCTCTCGGTGGCCCGCACGTGCATCTCGGTCTTGTCCTTCTCGTCCTTGAGTGGGAAGCAGCCCGTGCTCGGGCGTGTCCTTAGACTTCGGTGACATTTCGGGTTGGGAACTCCGCCACGCTAGTTTCACAGGGGACAACGCTCTGGCAACGGAGCAACGGTCCTGTTTGCGGCGAGATGGCAGGCGCGCTGCCTCCTCTACGTCACCCGACTCACCCAGGATGTCTCTGCAGGCGTCAGCCACGCACTGAATACCCAGCAGCTGCGCACCCTTCAGAACCTCCCTCATGCCTGAGCTGCGAATTGTCAGCGTCGCAGTGTAAGCGAACTCCAGCAGTGCCGCCAGCGCGTCCGGTGACACGCAGTCCAGCTGGCAAACGCTACAGCTGTCACCCACACCCTCGCCTCCCTCCTCGTCTTCGTCTGCCCCAAACAGACGACGGAAGTAAAGACTGACTGCGGCCATGACAGACCGGTGCGTTGGGTATCGCGCACCACGTGAAGTCAGCGTGAGGTCACAGAGCAGCCCTGACCGGCGTTGAGCATTAAGACGGGACAGGAGCTCATTGCTGTGCTCCGGGAAGGGGATCCCGATTAGACCGTCCTCTCCTGGAGACATCGCCTCCTGTAGACACAACAGACACACTGTAAACATACAGAAGATACTACATTTCTAGGTAATGTCTAATAGCTAACAGTGAAAAGAGAAAGGTGACTACAGTGACGACAAAACTCCCAGATGTTAAAATGTACAACACTGAGCACGATCTGTTCTTATCATATTATTATACCACAAAAGTTTGACAGATAGACATCTGTGGACACAGAACACATGGATAGATACAGACAGACATCTGTGGACACAGAACACACGGACAGAGACAGACAGACATCTGTGGACACAGGACACACGGACAGAGACAGACAGACATCTGTGGACACAGGACACACGGACAGAGACAGACAGACATCTGTGGACACAGGACACACGGACAGAGACAGACAGACATCTGTGGACACAGGACACACAGACATCTGTGGACACAGGACACATGGACAGAGACAGACAGACATCTGTGGACACAGGACAGAGACAGACAGACATCTGTGGACACAGGACACACAGACAGAGACAGACAGACATCTGTGGACAGAGGACACACAGACAGAGACAGACAGACATCTGTGGACACAGGACACACGGACAGAGACAGACAGACATCTGTGGACCCAGGACACACGGACAGAGACAGACAGACATCTGTGGACACAGGACACACAGACAGAGACAGAAAGACATCTGTGGAGACAGAACACACGGACAGAGACAGACAGACATCTGTGGACACAGGACACACGGACAGAGACAGACAGACATCTGTGGACCCAGGACACACGGACAGAGACAGACAGACATCAGTGGAGACAGAACACATGGACAGACAGACATCTGTGGACCCAGGACACACGGATAGAGACAGAAAGACATCTATGGACACAGAAAACACGGATAGAGACAGACAGACATCTGTGGACTCAGGACACACGGACAGAGACAGACAGACATCTGTGGACACAGGACACACAGACAGAGACAGACAGACATCTGTGGACACAGGACACACAGACAGAGACAGACAGACATCTGTGGACACAGGACACACAGACAGAGACAGAAAGACATCTGTGGAGACAGAACACACGGACAGAGACAGACAGACATCTGTGGACACAGGACACACGGACAGAGACAGACAGACATCTGTGGACCCAGGACACACGGACAGAGACAGACAGACATCTGTGGAGACAGAACACATGGACAGACAGACATCTGTGGACCCAGGACACACGGATAGAGACAGACAGACATCTATGGACACAGAAAACACGGATAGAGACAGACAGACATCTGTGGACTCAGGACACACGGACAGAGACAGACAGACATCTGTGGACACAGGACACACAGACAGAGACAGACAGACATCTGTGGACACAGGACACATAGACAGAGACAGACAGACATCTGTGGACACAGGACACACGGACAGAGACAGACAGACATCTGTGGAGACAGAACACACGGACAGACAGACATCTGTGGACCCTGGACACACGGACAGAGACAGACAGACATATGTGGACACAGAACACACGGATAGAGACAGACAGACATCTGTGGACTCAGGACACATGGACAGAGACAGACAGACATCTGTGGACACAGGACACACGGACAGAGACAGACAGACATCTGTGGACACAGGACACACAGACATCTGTGGACACAGGACACACGGACTGAGACAGACAGACATTTGTGGACACAGGACAAACGGACAGAGACAGACAGACATCTGTGGACACAGGACACACAGACAGAGACAGACAGACATCTGTGGACACAGGACACACAGACAGAGACAGACAGACATCTGTGGACACAGGAGACATAGACAGAGACAGACAGACATCTGTGGAGACAGGACACACGCACAGAGACAGACAGACATCTGTGGACCCAGGACACATGGACAGAGACAGACAGACATCTGTGGACACAGGACACACAGACAGAGACAGACATCTGTGGACACAGGACACACAGACAGAGTCAGACAGACATCTGTGGACACAGGACACACGGACAGAGACAGACAGACATCTGTGGACCCAGGACACACGGACAGAGACAGACAGACATCTGTGGAGACAGAACACACAGACAGACAGACATCTGTGGACCCGGGACACACGGACAGAGACAGACAGACAGACATCTGTGGACCCAGGACACACAGATAGACAGACATCTGTGGACACAGGACACACGGACAGAGACAGACAGACATCTGTGGAGACAGAACACACGGACAGACAGACATCTGTGGACCCAGGACACACGGACAGAGACAGACAGACATATGTGGACACAGAACACACGGATAGAGACAGACAGACATCTGTGGACTCAGGACACACGGACAGAGACAGACAGACATCTGTGGACACAGGACACACGGACAGAGACAGACAGACATCTGTGGACACAGGACACACAGACATCTGTGGACACAGGACACACGGACTGAGACAGACAGACATTTGTGGACACAGGACACACGGACAGAGACAGACAGACATCTGTGGACACAGGACACACAGACAGAGACAGACAGACATCTGTGGACACAGGACACACAGACAGAGACAGACAGACATCTGTGGACACAGGAGACATAGACAGAGACAGACAGACATCTGTGGAGACAGGACACACGCACAGAGACAGACAGACATCTGTGGACCCAGGACACATGGACAGAGACAGACAGACATCTGTGGACACAGGACACACAGACAGAGACAGACATCTGTGGACACAGGACACACAGACAGAGTCAGACAGACATCTGTGGACCCAGGACACACGGACAGAGACAGACAGACATCTGTGGAGACAGGACACACGGACAGAGACAGACAGACATCTGTGGAGACAGGACACACGGACAGAGACAGACAGACATCTGTGGAGACAGAACACACAGACAGACAGACATCTGTGGACCCGGGACACACGGACAGAGACAGACAGACAGACATCTGTGGACCCAGGACACACAGATAGACAGACATCTGTGGACACAGGACACACGGACAGAGACAGACAGACATCTGTGGAGACAGAACACACGGACAGAGACAGACAGACATCTGTGGACACAAGACACACAGACAGAGACAGACAGACATCTGTGGAGACAGAACACACAGACAGAGACAGACAGACAGACATCTGTGGACACAGGACACACGGACAGAGACAGACAGACATCCATCTGTGGACACAGGACACACAGACAGACAGACTGAACCGGGCAGATTATGTGTGAAGACAGAGAGACAGAAATAGACGGAAAGGAAAAAGAGAGACAGATCTAATTAACTTGGAATGTTTTAAAATTACCCTGTTAACTTTCTTAATACTTGTTCCTTGATTTATGACTCATGCATGATATTCTAAAGGAAACACTTACTTAGTTTAACAACAAGCCCTTTCATTTTTCAACACCCTGTCATGTGGAGACACTTTTAGGGCAAGTCCTGAACTAAATGTTTTTTTTAACCAGTATCCTGTTTCAATACATTGCATAATGGAAGTAAAATGGTTGTGAACACCGTTTCATGTTAATAGAGAGGTGTAGGTTTGGATGACTTACTGCTGGATGGGGCAAAACTATTGTATGCATGGGAGAATATTTCCATGCGACATGTCTGAATGGCCCCATTTGCATTTTTAAGTGTGTGTGTGGGGTGGGGGGGTATACACTACGGGACACAAAAGAACAGGGACACATTTTACATCTATTTTCCACTCAAAATACTCTATTTACATTTATTTTCATTTCTTTCAAGTGGTTGAGCATTGTAACCAATCACAGACATGTCTGTGGAGTATATAAGCCTATCAGTAATGGTGTGGCAAACTACAACACTCCCATTATAATATTTCTCTAATAAAGTTTGTTTTTGGAAGTTTAGCCTACGTAAAAAGCTTTATAATGAAAATTCTATTAATCAAAATGAATGCTGCAGTTAATGATTACAGTGAACTGTCACATGATCGTGATCTCTGATTGTAAAGATATATTCCTGACAGATTTTTTTTAGCTTTGTTTTATTGTTGTTTTCTACATTGGGTTTTTGTGAGTCATGTCAGACCCCAAATAAGTTTTTGTATTATTATACATTGGATTATAGATACACCGATATATCAGTTTTACCAATTAATCGGTGGAACTATCAGTTATTGGTAAAAATCTCTGCCGATTATTTCTTTATTATTCCCCATTAATGCCTATTTATATGTAATAATAGTAATAATACAGTCTAGAGGTAGACCGATATATCGGTTTGACCGATTAATCAGTACCGATAGTTACTTTTTGGAATGATTAATTATCTGCAAATACTCGGCCGATAGTTGCAGATACTTTTTTATTATTCCCCATTTATGTCTATTTATATGTAATAATAATACAGACTAGAGGTAGACCGATATATTGGTTTGAACGATTAATCAGTACCGATAGTTACTTTTTGGAACTATTAATTACCTAGAAATACTCGGCCGATAGTTGCCAATCTATTTTTTTTTACTTTTATTACTTATCGTATATATATATATATATATATATATATATATATATATATATATATATATATTTGAATATATGTGTATAGTTTGTATATATATTTATATTTTTGTAATATATGTGTATAACTCTTCATCTGGTGAATATATAGGTTATAAAAAGCTCCATTTGGTAAATACTTCCATATAGATTATTGTAACTGAGTGAAGTATTTCGGGCTTGTTTATAAACCCAGTTAAAAGTCCAGCATTACACACCAAATTTAAATTTTTCTGGTTATAATTGGAATTGTGTTTGCACATTAAACTGCTTTTGGGATTTTATTCATTTTGGAGTCTGTGCCAGTCATAGCAAGGAAAGACAAAGAAATGTTTAGTCATTCTATAAATATAGAAAACAAAAGAATTTATCGGCCGATTAATCAGTTATCAGACTTTTCCGCCACCTTGGTTCCATATCATCTGCCATCGGTGTTTTGATTAGGTCAGAGGAACATATTGAAAGAATATGAAAGTAATACATTGATTTTGAAATGACGAGCATTATATGAACATGTTCAGCACTGAGGTCACTGATGCCAAACAGAGCGTAAAACAGTCTCAACAGAACATGACTGTTCAAATGAAAAGCTCAGATCCCCCTCCAAACACACACACACACACACACACACACACACACACACACACACACACACACACACACACACACACACACACACACACACACACAGTTCTGCAGAAAAACACACACCTGAGCCCGGAATTTTCCACCAACAACCTGACGACCTCTCCACTTCCCTTAACAACCTGTGGCTCTGTACAGCCCATAATAATGCCCTCCGAAACCCTCGAGTGCTGCTTAACAGCAATGTACCCAACACCTGATTAACCTGATCCAACACACACACACACACACACACACACACACACAAAGGGAGAAACGAGATTTCCTTGGAACAGGTGTGGCATCTTAAAGCTTCTGGCAATGTTACACAATTGAGACGGAGCGGATTAGTCACTAACTAAGCCACGAGCCCCATTTAGGTTCAATCCCGATTCACTCGCCCTGAACAAAGAGCCAAAGACTTACAAAAACACACACACATTTCTGCTGTAACAAATGTCTTCAGAGAAACCCACAGACGTGTGAACTCAAGACCTCGATCACCAGTCGACCCTTCGCGAGCCGTTCACTCAGATTGTTCTGGAGCGTCTATGATGTGCATCGGTCCGGAGCGGTGCCTACCGTTCTGCCCCTCATGGGCGCTGTGGACAGTAGCCGTACTGACGTCTGTGTCATCCGTGTGTCTGTCTCACGCTCTCTCTCGTGTCTTGGTAAGTTTGGGGTTCAGCGTTCTCCTGTGGGGACCTCCACCCTAGTCTTCTCGCTTTCTTCTCTCTATCTCTCTTCCTGTCTTCTGAAAAAACAAGGTGTTTGGCACCCCTCCCTCCTCGCCCACGTGCCCCTCGCTCCCGACGCATCATCTCGTTTCGAAACGGTCGCAAGTTTCCGAAAACAATATCCCTCGTCCTCCGGTGCGACGCGCGCTCGGATCAGCTGCTGCAGCAAACAGGAAGGACTGTCGTCTGATTGGGCCGTGTGATCTTCACCGCTCTTCATCTTCATCATCGTTCTAAACACATCTCATTAATCACGACGGATCCGCAGTGAGCTTTAGCACACACACACACACAACCCAACGGAGATGAATCAACACAGGTCAAATAAACCGTCTGTGGCATTTCAAGACGTTTCAGACACTCAAACAGATCATGTGAGACTCACCCATCAGACGTCTCTCCGGAGTTCATTTGGAAATAAGACACTTTTCTTTAACTGAAATGTGCCTCTCACCAGAGCAAACACAGTAAAGGAGAAGACGTGTCAAACCACAAGCTTCAGGAAGTTTTCCGTGTCACAGGAACTCCTGCATGCGAGTGCTCGTTTGATTTCTCTCAGTTTCACATATTTCAGTGTAAAGAAACAAACATTGTTTAAATCTGTTCTGACTCTGGATCCCAATCATCTGCAGAAACACATTTAAGAGTTTTATATGATCTGGGCCTGTTCCTCAGACGCACTGATAAACAGAGCTCAACATCAGCGGGATAAATATGTGAATTATAGGACACATGTTTGTCATAATGATATCGGGGCATGTGACTGTTGGGTGACTAAAGGTCAAATGTCCCATCAGATCAGAGGAACACAATAATATCCATCTTTCTTTGTTTTCATGATATATAGTGTTTGTGAAACCTCTCGCACAGAAACCAAGAAACATTAAGATCTTTAAATCTGATATTAAACTCCAGGAATATTCCGGGTTCATTCGTGGCATAATGTTGAGTCAACACTCGTTCCTCCTTTTCTTTAAAAGCACAAATACGGGCTGGACTGGGAAGAGAAATCGGCCCGGGATTTGACATGGCAACTGACCAAAGAGTTGTTGAGCGAGGGGCGTTCGCTCTTCTTCTCTGCATATCGCGGCACCGATTTGTGGTCCGTTCTGCATAACACGGCGGCTCAGATTAGCTTATCGCGGGCCGTTTCGCGACCGACCCACCGGCCCGGTCGATTCTCTCGATGGCCCGCCCCGATCGGCCTCAAAGTGCGTCAGCCCACTGGGAAAATGCCCGGTAAGCCAGATCACCAGTCCAGCCATGAGTGAGGCACTTACAATGGAAGTCAATGGGGTCCATTTTTTGGAGGGATTAAAAGTCAGAAATGTGACACTTATAATTTTATAAAAGCATGTGCATTATTTCTGTTAAAACGTGTGTATTATTTCAGCCGTTTAAATTGGTCATTTTAGAGTTTATGGCGTTACGTCGTCATGGCAACGGAGTTTAAAATCATCTCTATCTTCACACAGATGTGGTTAATAAGTGATTTAATGACAGTAAAATCATGTTCACACACATATTGTTTATGTGTCTACACTCATGAAGCAGTATTTTAATGTGTACAGATTAAACCCCATTGACTTGCATTGGAAGTGTCTCACTGGAACACACATTTGTGCTTTATTAAATTCGGTTGATTGAGCTTCTCATGTATTGAATTGGATGAGACTCAAAAATGAGTTTTGTACATTTTAATTAAAAGTAGAGACTAAAAACGGTTCAAGGATGAAAAAGATAACCGAAAATAAGAAGAAAGTGTGTTCGACTGTTCCGGAGAGAAAACTTTATTTTTCATGTTAGTTCAACTGGTTAAGAACGGCTTACTTTTACAATCATTTGTTCATGAAACAAAGACTAAATGGTTTATCACAGTGAAGTGTTTGGAATGACATGAAAGGCATGTGCTCTGATCCTGGAGGAAAGCGCTTTATTAACGTGTGTTTGCCATATTGCACATCGTGGAAGCAGACGTACATGACAAGACATCTTACACAACTATATACACCTCATGCACAGTCAGTCCAGATACAAGCACAAATATTGAGGTAAACTATTCTGCAAAATGATGCAAAATAATGCCATTAATGTTCTTTAATTTCACTGTAACCAGTTGAACAGCAGGAATAGAACAGCACATTGATTTCCATCTGATATTTTCGTTGTATTTTAATTGAGAGAATGTGATTTTTAGGAAAAGCGGACGAGTGTCAGACTGTTTCATAGCAAACACACCTACAGTCATAACACTGAATAAACCCCAAATGACAAACTACATACAGTAAAGAGACGATGAGAGTCACCCACACACCATCATCATCATCGCTCAATCTTCATCTGTGCTCCTCTTCAACATTTCAGTGTTGTTGATGTCATTTTTCATTCACATATTTTGCAAAAGTAATGTTGAATGGATTTGATTCAGCTCAGATATTAAAAGGAAGTAATTAAGAGTAGAGGTCCGTCTCTCTCTAACGTTCTCTGTGTGTTTCTGTTTGTCTCATAACGGATTCTCACCTCCCACTGACACTCAACGCTTCAGCTTCACTTCTCCCCTTCTGAAGACAATACGGTTTCCTCAGCGCTCTCTCTAATGTCAGCCAAACACACACTTCTGTTGCTCTGTGTTTTCCATAGGAACACAAATGAAGGGGAAACTCTCTTCACACACTCACACGCACACACACTCACACGCACACACACACACACTCACACGCACACACACACACACTCACACGCACACACACTCACACGCACACACACACACACACTCACACGCACACACACACACACACACTCACACACACACACACTCACACGCACACACACACACTCACACGCACACACACACTCACACGCACACACACTCACACGCGCACACACACACACACACACTACACACATTACACACACACACTCACAGGCACTCACACGCACACACACGCACACACACACGCTCACATACACACACACACACACACACACACACACACACACACTACACACACACACACACACACGCACACACACTCACACGCCACACACGCTCACACGCACACACACTCACACGCACACACACACACACACACTACACACATTACACACACACTACACACATTACACACACACACGCTCACACACGCTCACACACGCTCACACACGCTCACACACACACACACACACGCACACACACACACTACACACATTACACACACACTACACACATTACACACACACACGCACACACACACACACACACACACACACACACACACACTACACACATTACACACACACTACACACATTACACACACACTACACACATTACACACACACACGCACACACACACACACGCACACACACACTACACACATTACACACACACTACACACATTACACACACACTACACACATTACACACACACACGCACACACACACACACGCTCACACACACACACACACACACACACACACACACATACACACAATACACACACACTACACACATTACACACACACACACACACACACACACACACACACACACACACACACACACTACACACATACACACACACTACACACATTACACACACACTACACACATTACACACACACACACACACACACACACACACACACACACACACACACACACACACACTACACACATTACACACACACTACACACATTACACACACACTACACACACACACACACACGCACACACACACACACACACACACACACACACACTACACACACTACACACATTACACACACACTACACACACTACACACACACACACACACACACACACACACACACACACACACACACACACACGCTCACTGCACTTCCTGTGTCAGGATCATCACAGCAGCGTTTGGAATCTCTTTTTAATCTCACCAGATTACTGATCCAGTGAACACAAGCCTCAATAAGACACACAGTCTGCAAACTTGATGAACACATAATTACATTAAAAACATTTAATGACATTTTAAGGATACTGAATACCATCAAAATAAAAACTAAAGAGAACTGAAATGTGTCTATAGGACTTATGGAAGGAAACACATATGACTAAAATCTCATTTCAGCTGCTGCGCTTCACTCACAGACGAAGAGAAGGAAACAAAAGAACACGGAGGGGAAAGAATCTGGGGTCTGAGATTTGAGGACAAATCCCACAAACTAAAAAAAGAAAACCGGCTGCGCTCCTCCGTCTAAACACAGACGCGGAGTTCTTCGAAAACACACAAGAAAGACGGAGTGTGTGTGATCTACAGAGAGACTGAAGGGGAACGACAGGAAGATCATATCTAAAAAAGGGTCTAAAATCAGAGTTGTGGATTGAGTGAGGGGAGGATGAGTGATGTGTCATCGAGAGTAAAGAGAGAGAGACAGAATGAAAGAGGAGAGAGAGAGAGAGGAAGAGGGGGAGTGAGGGGGGTAAACAGAAGCAGAAATGGGGTGAGAGTGGGAGAGAGATAAAGACACAGGAAGCCACCTTTGCAGAGTGTGCGTGTGTGTGTGTGTGCAGACAGACCGAAATGTCTTGTTGTCTATTCAGCAGAATATTCACTTTAAAATACTCGTCTGACTACATAAAACCACGAACACACTCTCATAACGTCCCAAGCGCAACTTCTTACTCGAATCACCAAGATGTTGCCCTCTGTAACATCACTCTGATGCCATGTTTAAATCATTCATTGGATTTCAATACTTTACCCAAGGCAGCATGTTTAATGGGCCTCATTATGTTTTGCGCAATCCAGTTTGGTGATCCCCCCCAACAACTTTTGGGTGGAGGAGGGCCCTTGGAGGTAATTGGCCCCCTTTGCCAGTCATAATCCGTCCCTGTCTGTACTGCCAGTAATGAAATCCTTTTTATAAAGGACGTGCATAGGTACATTTTAGATTTAGCAAACACGTTTTTGCTGTCATATGACGCTCTTTTGTGATCAAACGGTTCAAGAAGTCATTAAAATGGTTTGATATGCGCATAAATAATGAGAGGAGGATATCCCCCACTGTTAATCTCCTCTAGTTCAGTTCAGAGCATCACCAGCGTTATCTGTGAAACTCCGATCTTTGACCGAAACACTGTTTGATATTCCACATTTATAAGCTATACGACAGCGTGCGGCCGTATTCTATATTTCTACCCGCGATGTGTTTTTTTATGGGTTTAACAGCATTAGCATCGTGTACGCACCTGCCGCGATGTGTTTTTTTATGGGTTTAACAGCATTAGCATCGTGTACGCACCTGCCGCGATGTGTTTTTTATGGGTTTAACAGCATTAGCATCGTGTACGCACCTGCCGCGATGTGATTTTTTATGGGTTTAACAGCATTAGCATCGTGTACGCACCTGCCGCGATGTGTTTTTTTATGGGTTTAACAGCATTAGCATCGTGTACGCACCTGCCGCGATGTGTTTTTATGGGTTTAACAGCATTAGCATCGCGGTACGCACCTGCCGCGATGTGTTTTTTTATGGGTTTAACAGCATTAGCATCGTGTACGCACCTGCCGCGATGTGTTTTTT
>NC_068290.1:314000-339000 GCF_025860055.1 Xyrauchen texanus | reverse complement strand
AGTGTTGTACAGTAATGTACAGTGTTGTACAGTGTTGCACAGTAATGTACAGTGTTGCACAGTGTTGTACAGTGTTGTACAGTAATGTACAGTGTTGTACAGTGTTGCACAGTAATGTACAGTGTTGCACAGTGTTGTACAGTGTTGTACAGTGTTGCACAGTAATGTACAGTGTTGCACAGTGTTGTACAGTAATGTACAGTGTTGTACAGTGTTGTACAGTGTTGCACAGTGTTGCACAGTAATGTACAGTGTTGCACAGTGTTGTACAGTAATGTACAGTGTTGTACAGTGTTGCACAGTAATGTACAGTGTTGCACAGTGTTGTACAGTAATGTACAGTGTTGCACAGTAATGTACAGTGTTGTACAGTGTTGCACAGTGTTGTACAGTAATGTACAGTGTTGCAGTGTTGTACAGTGTTGCACAGTAATGTACAGTGTTGCACAGTGTTGTACAGTAATGTACAGTGTTGCACAGTAATGTACAGTGTTGCAGTGTTGTACAGTAATGTACAGTGTTGCACAGTGTTGTACAGTGTTGCACAGTAATGTACAGTGTTGCACAGTGTTGTACAGTAATGTACAGTGTTGCACAGTGTTGTACAGTAATGCACAGTGTTGTACAGTGTTGTGTACAGTGTTGCACAGTAATGTACAGTGTTGCACAGTGTTGCACAGTAATGTACAGTGTTGCACAGTGTTGTACAGTAATGTACAGTGTTGCACAGTAATGTACAGTGTTGCACAGTGTTGTACAGTAATGTACAGTGTTGCAAAGTAATGTACAGTGTTGCACAGTGTTGTACAGTAATGTACAGTGTTGCACAGTAATGTACAGTGTTGCACAGTGTTGTACAGTAATGTACAGTGTTGCACAGTGTTGTACAGTGTTGCACAGTGTTGTACAGTAGTGTACAGTAATGTACAGTGTTGCACAGTAATGTACAGTGTTGCACAGTGTTGTACAGTAGTGTACAGTAATGTACAGTGTTGCACAGTAATGTACAGTGTTGCACAGTGTTGTACAGTAATGTACAGTGTTGCACAGTAATGTACAGTGTTGCACAGTGGTGTACAGTAGTGTACAGTGTTGCACAGTAATGTACAGTGTTGTACAGTAATGCACAGTGTTGCACAGTAATGTACAGTGTTGCACAGTGTTGTACAGTAATGTACAGTGTTGCACAGTGTTGTACAGTAGTGTACAGTAATTTACAGTGTTGTACAGTGTTGCACAGTAATGTACAGTGTTGCACATTGTTGTACAGTAGTGTACAGTAATGTACAGTGTTGCACAGTGTTGTACAGTAGTGTACAGTAATGTACAGTGTTGCACAGTAATGTACAGTGTTGCACAGTGTTGCACAGTGTTGTACAGTAATGTACAGTGTTGTACAGTGTTGTACAGTAATGTACAGTGTTGCACAGTGTTGTACAGTAATGTACAGTGTTGTACAGTAATGTACAGTGTTGCACAGTGTTGCACAGTAATGTACAGTGTTGCACAGTAATGTACAGTGTTGTACAGTAATGCACAGTGTTGCACAGTAATGTACAGTGTTGCACAGTGTTGTACAGTAATGTACAGTGTTGCACAGTGTTGTACAGTAGTGTACAGTAATTTACAGTGTTGTACAGTGTTGCACAGTAATGTACAGTGTTGCACATTGTTGTACAGTAGTGTACAGTAATGTACAGTGTTGCACAGTGTTGTACAGTAGTGTACAGTAATGTACAGTGTTGCACAGTGTTGTACAGTAATGTACAGTGTTGCACAGTGTTGTACAGTAGTGTACAGTAATGTACAGTGTTGCACAGTGTTGTACAGTAGTGTACAGTAATGTACAGTGTTGCACAGTGTTGTACAGTAATGTACAGTGTTGCACAGTGTTGTACAGTAGTGTACAGTAATTTACAGTGTTGTACAGTGTTGCACAGTAATGTACAGTGTTGCACATTGTTGTACAGTAGTGTACAGTAATGTACAGTGTTGCACAGTGTTGTACAGTAGTGTACAGTAATGTACAGTGTTGCACAGTAATGTACAGTGTTGCACAGTGTTGCACAGTGTTGTACAGTAATGTACAGTGTTGTACAGTGTTGTACAGTAATGTACAGTGTTGCACAGTGTTGTACAGTAATGTACAGTGTTGTACAGTAATGTACAGTGTTGCACAGTGTTGCACAGTAATGTACAGTGTTGCACAGTAATGTACAGTGTTGCACAGTAATGTACAGTGTTGTACAGTAATGCACAGTGTTGCACAGTAATGTACAGTGTTGCACAGTGTTGTACAGTAATGTACAGTGTTGCACAGTGTTGTACAGTAGTGTACAGTAATTTACAGTGTTGTACAGTGTTGCACAGTAATGTACAGTGTTGCACATTGTTGTACAGTAGTGTACAGTAATGTACAGTGTTGCACAGTGTTGTACAGTAGTGTACAGTAATGTACAGTGTTGCACAGTAATGTACAGTGTTGCACAGTGTTGCACAGTGTTGTACAGTAATGTACAGTGTTGTACAGTGTTGTACAGTAATGTACAGTGTTGCACAGTGTTGTACAGTAATGTACAGTGTTGTACAGTAATGTACAGTGTTGCACAGTGTTGCACAGTAATGTACAGTGTTGCACAGTAATGTACAGTGTTGCACAGTGTTGCACAGTGTTGTACAGTAATGTACAGTGTTGTACAGTGTTGTACAGTAATGTACAGTGTTGCACAGTGTTGTACAGTAATGTACAGTGTTGTACAGTAATGTACAGTGTTGCACAGTGTTGCACAGTAATGTACAGTGTTGCACAGTGTTGTACAGTAATGTACAGTGTTGCACAGTGTTGCACAGTAATGTACAGTGTTGCACAGTAATGTACAGTGTTGCACAGTGTTGTACAGTAATGTACAGTGTTGCACAGTGTTGCACAGTAATGTACAGTGTTGCACAGTAATGTACAGTGTTGCACAGTGTTGTACAGTAATGTACAGTGTTGCACAGTGTTGTACAGTAGTGTACAGTAATGTACAGTGTTGCACAGTAATGTACAGTGTTGCACAGTGTTGTACAGTAATGTACAGTGTTGCACAGTAATGTACAGTGTTGCACAGTGTTGTACAGCAATGTACAGTGTTGCACAGTGTTGTACAGTAGTGTACAGTAATGTACAGTGTTGCAGTAATGTACAGTGTTGTACAGTTTTGCACAGTGTTGCACAGTAATGTACAGTGTTGCACAGTGTTGTACAGTAATGTACAGTGTTGCACAGTGTTGCACAGTAATGTACAGTGTTGTACAGTGTTTAAAGTTCAATTTCTAATCTATCCTGTTTTGTGCATTAAGTGTTGAGGTCTGCATTATGTTTTGATTGACAGTAATGTACAGTGTTGCACAGTGTTGCACAGTGTTGCACAGTAATGTACAGTGTTGCACAGTGTTGCACAGTAATGTACAGTGTTGCACAGTGTTGCACAGTGTTGCACAGTAATGTACATAGTTGTACAGTGTTTGAAGTTCAATTTCTAATCTATCCTGTTTTGTGCATTAAGTGTTGAGGTCTGCATTATGTTTTGATTGACAGTAATGTACAGTGTTGCACAGTGTTGCACAGTAATGTACAGTGTTGCACAGTGTTGCACAGTAATGTACATAGTTGTACAGTGTTTGAAGTTCAATTTCTAATCTATCCTGTTTTGTGCATTAAGTGTTGAGGTCTGCATTATGTTTTGATTGACAGTAATGTACAGTGTTGCACAGTGTTGCACAGTAATGTACATAGTTGTACAGTGTTTGAAGTTCAATTTCTAATCTATCCTGTTTTGTGCATTAAGTGTTGAGGTCTGCATTATGTTTTGATTGACAGTAATGTACAGTGTTGCACAGTGTTGCACAGTAATGTACAGTGTTGCACAGTAATGTACAGTGTTGCACAGTGTTGCACAGTAATGTACAGTGTTGCACAGTGTTGCACAGTAATGTACAGTGTTGCACAGTAATGTACATTGTTGTACAGTGTTTGAAGTTCAATTTCTAATCTATCCTGTTTTGTGCATTAAGTGTTGAGGTCTGCATTATGTTTTGATTGACAGTAATGTACAGTGTTGCACAGTGTTGCACAGTAATGTACAGTGTTGCACAGTGTTGCACAGTGTTGCACAGTAATGTACATAGTTGTACAGTGTTTGAAGTTCAATTTCTAATCTATCCTGTTTTGTGCATTAAGTGTTGAGGTCTGCATTATGTTTTGATTGACAGTAATGTACAGTGTTGCACAGTGGTGCACAGTAATGTACAGTGTTGCACAGTGTTGCACAGTGTTGTACAGTGTTGCACAGTAATGTACAGTGTTGCACAGTGTTGTACAGTAATGCACAGTGTTGTACAGTGTTGTGTACAGTGTTGCACAGTAATGTACAGTGTTGCACAGTGTTGTACAGTGTTGCACAGTGTTGCACAGTGTTGTACAGTGTTGTACAGTGTTGTGCACAGTGTTGTACAGTAATGTACAGTGTTGCACAGTGTTGCACAGTAATGTACAGTGTTGCACAGTAATGTACAGTGTTGCACAGTGTTGCACAGTAATGTACAGTGTTGCACATTGTTGCACAGTGTTGTACAGTAATGTAGTGTTGCACAGTAATGTACAGTGTTGCACAGTAATGTACAGTGTTGCACAGTGTTGTACAGTAATGTACAGTGTTGTACAGTGTTGCACAGTGTTGTACAGTGTTGTGTACAGTGTTGCACAGTGTTGCACAGTGTTGTACAGTAATGTAGTGTTGCACAGTGTTGCACAGTAATGTACAGTGTTGCACAGTAATGTACAGTGTTGCACAGTAATGTACAGTGTTGCACATTGTTGCACAGTGTTGTACAGTAATGTAGTGTTGCACAGTGTTGCACAGTAATGTAGTGTTGCACAGTAATGTACAGTGTTGCACAGTGTTGTACAGTAATGTACAGTGTTGTACAGTGTTGCACAGTGTTGTACAGTGTTGTGTACAGTGTTGTACAGTGCTGTACAGTGTTGCACAGTGTTGTACAGTAATGTACAGTGTTGTACAGTGTTGCACAGTGTTGTACAGTGTTGTGTACAGTGTTGTACAGTGTTGCACAGTGTTGTGTACAGTGTTGTACAGTGTTGTACAGTGTTGTGTACAGTGTTGTGTACAGTGTTGTACAGTGTTGCACAGTGTTGTACAGTGTTGTGTACAGTGTTGTACAGTGTTGCACAGTGTTGCACAGTGTTGTACAGTGTTGTGTACAGTGTTGTACAGTGTTGCACAGTGTTGTACAGTGTTGTGTACAGTGTTGCACAGTGTTGCACAGTGTTGTACAGTGTTGTGTACAGTGTTGTACAGTGTTGCACAGTGTTGTACAGTGTTGTGTACAGTGTTGTACAGTGTTGCACAGTGTTGCACAGTGTTGTACAGTGTTGTGCATGTTTAAATTTGTGTTTTCAAGGAAAGTTACGAATGTGAAATGTTCTAATGAAATGTACATTTACTGTAATTTCTGCGGCTCCACCAGAGGGAAAAATAAACATTGTTTTCAAAACAGCTTTCTGAACACACCCCCCATCAGCCACTGATCAATCAAACTGAACAGTTTGTGTTGTGTTTAAGATGATGTGGCGTTAATATGATGATCAGCCTACAGGGGCGTGTCTAGGGGGAGGCTGGGGGAGGCAGTGCCTCCCCTAGGATAAGCTCTGCCTCCCCTGAGAATTTGAGAAATAATCTGTCCATCTGTTGTTTTGAGTGTAGCCCCGAATGTATTTTGAATAGTTGACTGACAAATATGAAACCGGACAATAGCCTATGTAAACCCCCGAAATCATAAGTTGCCTTATTTCATTGTGCTTTGGCTTTGCACATACTGCATACAGCCTGTAAAAATAGACATAGGCATAATCTAGCCTATAGAATAAGTTCCTTTGCTGTCGGTAGCCTATGGGCGACTCCGTTTCTTCCTCTCTGTTGAATATGCAGCAGGTAGAGGAGGAGCTTGCACAGTCGTTGATATCAGCTAACGTTACTTAGTGGCGAGTTAACGGCAATTAGCAGGAAAGACAGCAAAAATTAAGCAAATGAGGCTTTGGGGATTTTTCCGAAAGAAGTCAGTGGGTAAGAATTCACATTTGTTTTTGTCCTTAAAGTCTTAAGATCATCATGTAGCTGGCTTTCACCCACAGTAGGCTAAACCTCAAGAGTTGTAGCCTATAACCTCCGTTTTTAGATTGCCACAGCTTGGTAGCTCCGAGTTAATGCGGTCGCCTCTCTCCTCCCTGAATCATCTGTGATGCAAAAGAACAGATACAGCACATAACTTATTGCAAATCAGCTTCAAACAACTAATTCATCATTTCAAATTGTAGACAATACCATTGAAGAAAGTGTATTGGGAAGAGCAGATCAGTGGGATTGCCCTAAGATCTATCATGATTCTTGTATTTTCATGTACATGGTGAATGGTGGTGGCGTAGTGGCTAAAGCACAAGGCTGTAAATCAGAAGGTTGCTGGTTTGATCCCCACAGTCACCACCATTGTGTCCTTGAGTAAGGCACTTAACTCCAGGTTGCTCCGGGGGGATTGTCCCTGTAATAAGTGCACTGTATAATACATTGGTACTCAGAAGGTTGCTGGTTCAATCCCCACAGTCACCACCATTGTGTCCTTGAGTAAGACACTTAACTCCAGGTTGCTCCGGGGGGATTGTCCCTGTAATAAGTGCACTGTATAATACATTGGTACTCAGAAGGTTGCTGGTTCAATCCCCACAGTCACCACCATTGTGTCCTTGAGTAAGACACTTAACTCCAGGTTGCTCCGGGGGGATTGTCCCTGTAATAAGTGCTCTGTAAGACACTTTGGATAAAAGCATCTGCCAAATGCAGAAATGTAAATGTAGGACAAATTTTTCGTAAATTTGGAATAAATGTCCATTGTTATGCCGATGACACATCTCAAGTATACAGCCTCTGTCACTATTGGCCTGTTTAACGAAAATGAAATCATGGTTATCGTGTAATTTTGTTAAACTTAACAGCGACGAAACTGAGATCCTAATGGGCACCAAATCTAAATAGAACAATGTTGACAACTTTTAACCGACTATCGAAAATTCAGTTGTTTTTCTTTCAGTTCATGTTAAGAGTCTGACTGTCATATTACATAGTGCTATAAGATATAAATAACATTATCATAAATATCATTTACGTAACATAAATCGCTCTCTGTTGGTGCCCATGCCAACCTCTCTGTTGGTGCCCATGCCAACCTCTGACCTCTCTGTTGGTGCCCATGCCCACCTCTCTGACCTCTCTGTTGGTGACCATGCCAACCTCTCTGTTGGTGCCCATGCCAACCTCTGACCTCTCTGTTGGTGCCCATTCCCACCTCTCTGTTGGTGTCCATGCCCACCTCTCTGACCTCTCTGTTGGTGCCCATGCCAACCTCTCTGACCTCTCTGTTGGTGCCCATGCCCACCTCTCTGTTGGTGTCCATGCCCACCTCTCTGACCTCTCTGTTAGTGCCCATTCCAACCTCTCTGACCTCTCTGTTGGTGCCCATGCCAACCTCTCTGACCTCTCTGTTGGTGCCCATGCCCACCTCTCTGTTGGTGTCCATGCCCACCTCTCTGAGCTCTCTGTTGGTGCCCATGCCAACCTCTCTGTTGGTGCCCATGCCCACCTCTCTGACCTCTCTGTTGGTGCCCATGCCATCCTCTCTTTTGGTCCCCATGCCAACCTCTCTGACCTCTATGTTGGTACCCATGCCCACTTCTCTGTTGGTACCTATGCCCACCTCTCTGTTGGTCCCCATGCCAACCTCTCTGACCTCCCTGTTGGTGCCCATGCCCACCTCTCTGACCTCTCTGTTGGTGCCCATTCCAACCTCTCTGACCTCTCTTTTGGTGCCCATGCCCACCTCTCTGTTGGTGTCCATGCCCACCTCTCTGACCTCTCTGTTGGTGTCCATGCCCACCTCTCTGACCTCTCTGTTGGTGCCCATGCCCACCTCTCTGTTGGTGCCCATGCCACCTCTCTGACCTCTCTGTTGGTGCCCATGCCATCATCTCTTTTGGTGCCCATGCTAACCTCTCTGACCTCTCTGTTGGTGCCCATGCCCACCTCTCTGTTGGTGCCCATGCCAACCTCTCTGACCTCTCTGTTGGTGCCCATGCGAACCTCTCTGTTTGTGCCTATGCCCACCTCTCTGACCTCTCTGCTGGTGCCCATGCCCACCTCTCTGACCGCTACAGGATCATCTTTATGTTTACTCACTGCTCCCTTAGATCTGCTTCCCTTACTCTTACTGTCATGTTACATAATGTTTGTGTATATTAATGTGCATGTAAGGTGTCCTTGAGTGTCCTGATAGGCGCCCACAAATATAATGTATTATTATTATTATTAATTACATCAATATTTGGCTTATAAAGAAGACATAGTGACTCCGCCTCATGGCTGAAGTGAAGCACAAACATTTATAAGCAGTTGAAACTAGAGTGATGTCACACCTGTGCTCATGGAGGTCCAGTGGGACCCCAAACACTGTTAAACCACAAACTGATTCATTTAACACTTTCTACTTCAATGCTTGTGTTTGTATATCTTATTGTGTTATTGTGTATGCATGTTTAATGTTACTATGGTAACGCTTTTACAATACTAAAATGTAGCGCTACTGGAAACACAGTATGGATAAATAAACTTCTGTCACGCTACTGTATAATGCACACTGTAAAGATGTCTGTAACAGTAAAATACTGTACAAATGCGACAGAAATAAAATGTTAATTGATTAACAAATATTAACTATAAAATGTACAGTCAAATGTTTTAATAGATTTTAAGACAATACAGTACATTGTAGAGTAAATGCACTTTTTACAGTAAATTATTGTTAAAATGACAGTAAAAAAACAATAATCGGGCGTTCCCAGAATTCCCTGCGTGACCCGTTCCATTCCTTATATTTGATGGGAATAGTGTTCCTCATGTGTAATATCAGTGACGCAAACGGGGTGTCTGTGTTATATCTGATGAAACCTCACACGTGTTACTCTGATGATGTTCAGTGTTTGTGAGTCTCGACCAAGTGTGCCGCACAAGCCCTCAAAAGTGAAGCCAAAACGTCATTTTTTGCCCACACTAATACTGTACAAACACAAGCTGTAATTAACCATTAATGTCACTGTGGCAACTACACAAACAGGTCAAGTCTCTCCACATCTCATCTCTCTCTGTCACACACACACAAACCTTCAGATGGTTCAGGATGATGCAACAACATTACAATAGTTCAACATCAACAGAAGTCAACAATCAAAGAAAGGGAGAACTGTAAAGAAAGAAACATGAGAGACGAAGAGAGAGATGAGACCTCATGAGAAATAAAGGAGTGTTTGGGTGTGTGTCGAGGTGTCAGAATGAGGTTAGGTAACAGTTCAGTCACACACTCGTATTCGCTGACATCCTGCTTGAAGTGGTTTAGTGTGTTTAGACACTTATAGTGATGTATACATCACCGTACCTCACACACACACACACACACACACACACAAACACTCACACACACACACACACACACACACTCACACACAAACACACAAACAAACACACACATAAACACTCACTCACACACACATATAAACACACACAAACACACACACACACATAAACACACACAAACACTCACACACACATAAACACACACAAACACTCACACACACACACACACACACATAAACACACTCACACACACATATAAACACACACAAACACACACACACACATAAACACACACAAACACTCACACACACATAAACACACACAAACACTCACACACACACACACGCACACACATAAACACACACAAACACACACACACACATAAACACACACACTCAAACACACACACACACACACACACACACACACACATAAACACACACACACACATTCACACACACACACTCTCTCACTCACACACACACAGTCATCACACACACACACACAGTCATCACACACACACACACAACTCTCTCTCACTCACACACACACACACACATAAACACACACACACACGCACAACTCTCTCTCACTCACACACACACACACACATAAACACACACAAACACACACACACACACACATAAACAAACACACACACACCAAAAGTTAGGTCAGAGAGGTGGTCATGGGCACCAACAGAGAGGTGGGCATGGGCACCAACAGAGAGGTCAGAGATGTGGGCATGGGCACCAACAGAGAGGTCAGAAAGTTGGGCATGGGCACTAACAGAGAGGTCAGAGAGGTGCACATGAGCACCAACAGAGAGGTCAGAGAGGTGGGCATGGGCACCAACAGAGAGGTCAGAAAGTTGGGCATGGGCACTAACAGAAAGGTTAGAGAGGTGGGCATGGGAACCAACAGAGACTTTTGAGAGATGGGCATGGGCACCAACAGAGGTCAGAGGTGCACATGAGCACCAACAGAGAGGTCAGAGAGGTGGGCATGGGAACCAACAGAGACTTTTGAGAGATGGGCATGGGCACCAACAGAGAGTTCAGAGAGGTGGGCACGGGAACCAACAGAGACTTTTGAGAGATGGGCATGGGCACCAACAGAGAGGTCAGAGAGGTGGGCACGGGCACCAACAGAAAGGTCGGAGAGGTGCGCATGGGCACCAACAGAGAGGTCAGAGAGGTGGGCATGGGCACCAACAGATAGGTCAGAGAGGTGGGCACGGGCACCAACAGAAAATTCAGACAGGTGGGCATAAGCACCAACAGAGAGGTCAGAGAGGTGGGCATGGGCACCAACAGAGAGGTCAGAGAGGTGGGCATGGGCACCAACAGAGAGGTCAGAGAGGTGGGCATGGGCACCAACAGAGAGGTCAGAGAGGTGGGCATGTAGGATAATGAAACACATTATCCTGGTGCCTCTTGAGAGAAACAATGACCGGGTGAACCAACTGAGGGCCGAGTATGTTCAGGCACTATATGCTGTATTACATTTACTATTTAATGCATCACTTCATGTGTATATTGGAACTACACAAAGAACCGAAATGTTTGTTGATGAATCAGGCTTTAAACTGGCCAAAACACATCGCTGTGGACGGAACCTCATCGGCCAACGGGCCACTGGACAAGCACCTGGACATCGAGGAGGAACATCTCCATGTGCGCAGATATCTCTGAAGATGCTGTGGTAGGACGTAGGCCATTATTTGGCTCCTACAACGCTGCACCTCTCAACGGTCTATGATTGCCAACCCCTTGAGCGTGCCACCCTCTTTGAGGCCATGGATGAGGCATGTGATGTCATCAGTGTAGACCAATGTCAAGCATG
Organism: Xyrauchen texanus; assembly: GCF_025860055.1. Classification (NCBI taxonomy): domain Eukaryota; kingdom Metazoa; phylum Chordata; class Actinopteri; order Cypriniformes; family Catostomidae; genus Xyrauchen; species Xyrauchen texanus. Next base: position 327,640 of record NC_068290.1, on the reverse strand, counting down.
GATTCGCTGTGCCAAAAGGGTTTTCCCATGAACAATGAGGACATATCATTATGTTGTTTTACCACATACTTGTGATAATAGTACCAGTAACTGAAGCAGAATATGCACATGTGTGTGTGTTCAGTAGTTTTCACATACATGTGCTGTCACTAATTGAACTTTCAATGCCATCTAGTGTCCATCAGTGAAAGAATACTACTATACTGATGACTGTAGTATGTACACTATGTACCCAGATGTAGTATACAACAGACAACACTGAGATCAATATCATCTATGATTATAAACATCTCTTTCTTACACACACACACACACACACACACACACACACACACACACACACATCTCACACACACACACACACACACACACACACATCACACACACAGTCTCACACACACACACTCACAAACAAACACACACACAATCACACACACTCACACACACACACACAAACAAACACACACACTCTCACACACAGTCACACACACACACACACAAACAAACACACACACACTCACACACATACAACAACAACAACAACCGCCATTCACCACTAAGTGGCAGTGACGTCACCACGATGCTTGTGCCAGGCTATGTGCAAGTTTAGGCCACGTGAAGTGTCGAACGCCCGCTGGCAGGAGGTCACAGGACAGATCCAACAGGTGACACGGATCGCCTGACTGAGATGACTGGATGATGCACCTCCTGTGCCCCCTACTGTGCCAACTTGCTGTGCTTTAGCCACCCGGCACTCTGGTCGTTGTTGTGAGCGTCGCTCCTCTGCCCTCCATTGTTGTTGGAGGGCGACTGCCTCCATCTGGCCAGTAGCATCCTTCACAAGCCTCCTCCAAAGAGGCTGATCTTGACACCGCTGGTACCAGTCATTGGCAAGTCCACTCAGCTCCAGATCCTCCTGTACCACATCACTCCATCTCTTCTCCAGCCCGTGCCGCGCCCGCTTAGCCCCCTCTATCCGGCCGAACAAAAGCTGTTTAGGCATGAGGTGGCCGGGCATGCGGGCTACATGACCCAGCCAACGCAACCTTGCCTGCCGGAGGAGCTCACCGATGGGACTTTGTCCACATCTTTCAAAGATTTGTGAGCTCCTCACATAATCCAGCCTGGTTAAACCCAGGATGCATCTTAGGCAGGCCAGCCTAAATGTTTCTAACCAACGAAGATGTTCCATTAGGGGGGTCCACTTTTCGCAAGCATAGAGAAGGGAGGGAATGACCGTGGCCGAGAATACCTGAAGCTTCGTGCGAAGTGACAAACCAGGTAGCTTCCACACAGCCTTACGCAACCGATGAAAAGATAATGCCGCTCGACTGATTCGGAGTGAGACCTCTGCTGTCAAACCGGAGCTGGTCATAAGCACACTTCCCAGGTATGGGGAACACTCCACTCTCTCCACAACTGCCCCATCACCAATTGGGAGCTGTGGGGGTGGAGTGTCCGATGGTTAGTTTTGGTTGGGCTGATGGTAAGGCACACTCTTAATGGCAAGCTCCAGGTTCATCAGCAGCGCCTCCAACTCCTCCTCTGAGTGAGCAGCAATCACCAGATCATCCGCATACATAATGTGGTTGACCAATAGGGAGCCATCCCTTGACCGCACCCGGGCATCGATCAACCTCCCATTATATCTGTACCAGATGGAAATTCCTCCAGTACAGCCATCGAAGGCTTCACAAACCACGTGGTAGAAATAGATATTAAATAATGTGGGGGCCAGAGGACATCCCTGTCGCACTCCAAAGTGAACAGGGAATGGCTCCGACTCCCGACCACGTAGTTTTACCCGAGCCCGCTCGCCATCATGAAGGTCCTTAATGATCGCGAGCAGTGGGTCTGGGACTCCGAAAGCACGGAGAACAACCCAGAGCCCAGGCCTACTGATGGTATCATAGGCCTTGACCAGGTCAATAAAGCAGAGATGTAGGTCTTTCTGGAATTCCCTACACCTCTGCTGTAGCAGACGGACAGAGAATATGGCATCTGTGCAAGACCGCCCCTTTCTGAAACCACACTGGGGCTCCACAAGCTTCTCCTCAGCGTGACTGGCAAGGCGATGTTGAATAATTCTTACCAGTACCTTTCCCGGCACACTGAGGAGCGAGATGCCCCTATAGTTGTAACAATCCATGCGGTCCCCCTTTTTAAAGAGAGGGACCACCAGGGCATCCTTCCAATCCTGCGGAACCCGCCCAGTGGTCCAGACTGTTATGAAGTCATATAGGGCAGTCTGTGCACAAACGCCACCCTCCCTCAGCATTTCCTGGTCTCAGGCTCTGGATAGCCCTCAGTACTTCCTCCAAAGATGGCACCTCAGCCAGCCACCCACAGGGAGTGACTTCTTCCTCCAATATTTGAGGCACTGCAGCCCCAGCAGGGTCATCCCCACTTTGTCCCACAATGTTTTCCAGGCTGAGGGACTTCCCCTCCCCCAGGACCTCACAGAAATGCTCAGCAAATCTGCAAACCTGTTCCTGGGGGTTGGAGATTGGATCACCGTTCTTTCCCCTAATGATGGTTATAGGTGTGGCGCTGCAAGTAACCATAGATCGCAGGCCATCGCACCAACCGGCTCTCCGAACCTCCGAGTGAAGGCTGCGGTAAGCCTCCTCATTCTCTGACGTGGGATGCTGTAGACGATGAGCGTGGGCCTGTCGCTCTCAGCCAGCCTGAACACCTCCTCCGTCAGCCAGGGTTTCTGAGGAGGTCTGGACCGTGTGCCCAAAACTGCCATTGCAGTTACATGAGCCACAGTCCTAAACCTTGCCCATTTCCCCTCGACATCCAGAGGAGTGGGGGATGATGCCAACCCTAGCAGCAAGCGATGCTGAAATTCTCACCTGCAACTTTCATCAGCTAGCCTAGACCAGGCCACTATGGGTTTGAAAGGGCTCCTGGGTTTACACCACACACACACACAAGCTTATGCGCACACACTCACACTCGCACACACACTCGCACGCACACACACACACACACACACACACACACACACACACACACACACACACACAGCTTATGTGCACACACTCACACTTGAGTATGTGTATGTGTGTGTGAGTGTGTGTGTGTGTGTGTGTGTGTGAGTGTGTGTGTGTGTGTGTGTTAACAGACAGTGATACAGAGAAATTGATTCTAAATTCACTTTATTCTGACTCGGCAAAAATCTTTTTTTACATGTTCATCATTATTTCTATGATATAATTATTATCATTGTATGTTTTATTATTTATTTTTCTCAAAAGCTTAAGATGTGATTACAAATAAAAAAATAAACATTTGGTCCTTAAATGTGCAATCTAGGCAACATGGTACTGAAGAGGAAAATTATACATAATTTCACTTTTGGCACAAAACACTAAAGAACAGCACTGGACACTGTGTGTGTGTGTGTGTGTGTGTGTGTGTGTGAGTGTGAGTGTGTGTGTGTGTGTGTGAGTGTGTGTGGGTGTTTGTGAGTGTGTGTGTGTGTGTGTGTGTGTATGTAGGTGTATGTGTGTGTGTTTGTAGGTGTATGTGTGTGTGTTTGTGTGTATGTGAGGTGTATGTGTGTGTGTGTTTGTGTGTATGTGAGGTGTATGTGAGGTGTATGTGAGGTGTGTGTGTGTGTGTGTGTGTATGTGAGGTGTGTATGTGAGTGTGTATGTGAGGTGTGTGTATGTGAGTGTGTGTGTGTGAATGCGTATGTGAGGTGTGTGTGTGTGTGAGGTGTGTATGTGAGGTGTGTGTGTGTGTATGTGAGGTGTGTATGTGAGGTGTGTGTGTGTGTATGTGAGGTGTGTGTGTGTATGTGAGGTGTGTGTGTGTGTATGTGAGGTGTGTGTGTGTGTATGTGAGGTGTGTGTGTGTGTATGTGTATGTGTGGTGTGTGTGTGTATGTGTATGTGAGGTGTGTGTGTGTGTGTATGTGAGGTGTGTGTGTGTGTGTGTGTGTGTGTGTGTATGTGAGGTGTGTGTGTGTATGTGAGGTGTGTGTGTGTGTGTATGCGAGGTGTGTGTGTGATGTGTGTGTGTGTGTGTGTATGTGAGGTGTGTGTGTGTGTATGTGTATGTGAGGTGTGTGTGTGTGTATGTGAGGTGTGTGTGTGTGAGGTGTGTATGTGTGTGTGTGTATGTGTATGTGAGGTGTGTGTGTGTGTGAGGTGTGTATGTGAGGTGTGTGTGTGTGTATGTGAGTGTGTATGTGAGGTGTGTGTGTGTGTATGTGAGGTGTGTGTGTGTATGTGAGGTGTGTGTGTGTGTATGTGAGGTGTGTGTGTGTGTATGTGAGGTGTGTGTATGTGAGGTGTGTGTGTGTGTGTGTGTGTGTGTGGTGTGTGTGTGTATGTGTATGTGAGGTGTGTGTGTGTGTGTGTATGTGAGGTGTGTGTATGTGAGGTGTGTGTGTGTATGCGAGGTGTGTGTGTGTGTGTGTATGCGAGGTGTGTGTGTGTATGTGAGAGGTGTGTGTGTGTGTGTATGTGAGGTGTGTGTGTGTATGTGTATGTGAGGTGTGTGTGTGTGTGTATGTGAGGTGTGTGTGTGTGTGTGAGGTGTGTGTGTATGCGAGGTGTGTGTGTATGTGAGGTGTGTGTGTATGTGAGTGTGTGTATGTGTGTGTGTGTATGTGAGATGTGTATGTGAGGGGTGTGTGTGTATGTGAGGTGTGTGTGTGATGTGTATGTGAGGTGTGTGTGTGTGTACGTGTATGTGAGTGTGTGTGTGTGTGTGTATGTGAGGTGTGTTGTGTATGTGAGGTGTGTGTGTGTGTATGTGAGGTGTGTGTGTGTATGTGAGGTGTGTGTGTGTGTATGTATGTGAGGTGTGTGTGTGTGTATGTGAGGTGTGTGTGTGTGTGTGTGTGTGTGTGTGAGGTGTGTATGTGAGTGTGAGGTGTGTGTGTGTGTGTGTGTTTTTGTGATTTACGAGGACAATTTTGTAAGTTACAAATTAGTAATTACAAGGTTATTATGCTATAAATGTGATTTATGAGGACATTTCTAGTGTCCCCATAATTCAAATCACTTAAAAATCATACTAAACAATGTTTTATTGAAAATGTAAAAATGCAGAAGGTTTTCTGTGAGGGTTAGGTTTAGGGGTTGTGTTAGGTTTAGGGGTTGTGTTAGGTTTAGGGGATAGAATCTATAGTTTATACAGTATAAAAGTCATTATGTCTATGGAAAGTCCTCATAATGATAGGTAGACCAACATGTGTGCGTGAGTGTGTGTGTATGTGTGTGTGTGTGTGTGTGAGGTGTGTGTGTGTGTGTGTGTGTGTATGTGAGGTGTGTGTGTATGTGTATGTGAGGTGTGTGTGTGTGTGTATGTGTATGTGTATGTGAGGTGTGTGTGTGTGTATGTGTATGTGTATGTGAGGTGTGTGTGTGTGTGTGTGTGTGTGTGTGTGTGTATGTGAGGTGTGTGTGTGTGTGTGAGGTGTGTGTGTATGTGAGGTGTGTGTGTGTGTGTGAGGTGTGTGTGTATGTGAGGTGTGTGTGAGGTGTGTGTGTATGTGTGTGAGTGTGTGTGTGTGTGTGTGTGTGTGTGTGTATGTGTATGTGAGGTGTGTGTGTGAGTGTGTGTGTGTGTATGTGAGGTGTGTGTGTGTGTGTGTGTATGTGAGGTGTGTGTGTGTGAGGTGTGTGTGTATGTGTATGTGAGTGTGTGTTTGAGTGTGTATGTGACGTGTATGTGAGGTGTGTGTGTGTATGTGAGGTGTGTATGTGAGTGTGTATGTGAGGTGTGTGTGTGTATGTGAGGTGTGTGTGTATGTGAGTGTGTATGTGAGGTGTGTGTGTGTGTGTGTGTGTGAGGTGTGTGTGAGGTGTGTGTGTGATGTGTGTGTGTATGTGAGGTGTGTGTGTATGTGAGTGTGTATGTGAGGTGTGTGTGTATGTGAGGTGTGTGTGTATGTGAGGTGTGTGTGTATGTGAGTGTGTGTGTGAGGTGTGTGTGTGTGAGGTGTGTGTGTATGTGAGGTGTGTGTATGTGAGTGTGTATGTGAGGTGTGTGTGTATGTGTATGTGAGGTGTGTGTGTATGTGAGGTGTGTGTGTGTGAGAGTGTGTATGTGAGGTGTGTGTGTATGTGAGGTGTGTGTGTGTGAGGTGTATGTGAGGTGTGTGTGAGTGTGTGTGTATGTGAGGTGTGTGTGAGGTGTGTGTGTATGTGAGGTGTGTGTGAGAGTGTGTGTGTATGTGAGGTGTGTGTGAGGTGTGTGTGTATGTGAGGTGTGTGTGTGAGTGTGTATGTGAGGTGTATGTGAGGTGTGTGTGTGTGTATGTGAGGTGTGTGTGTGTGAGTGTGAGTGTGTATGTGAGGTGTATGTGAGGTGTGTGTGTGTGAGTGTGTATGTGAGGTGTGTGTGTATGTGAGGTGTGTGTGTGTGAGTGTGTATGTGAGGTGTATGTGAGGTGTGTGTGTGTGAGTGTGTATGTGAGGTGTGTGTGTGAGTGTGTATGTGAGGTGTGTGTGTGTGAGTGTGTATGTGAGGTGTATGTGAGGTGTGTGTATGTGAGGTGTGTGTGTGTGAGTGTGTATGTGAGGTGTATGTGAGGTGTGTGTGTGTGAGGTGTATGTGAGGTGTGTGTGAGGTGTGTGTGTGAGTGTGTATGTGAGGTGTGTGTGTGTGAGTGTGTATGTGAGGTGTGTGTGTGAGTGTGTATGTGAGGTGTGTGTGTGTGAGTGTGTATGTGAGGTGTGTGTGTGTGAGTGTGTATGTGAGGTGTGTGTGTGAGTGTGTATGTGAGGTGTGTGTGTATGTGAGGTGTGTGTATGTGAGGTGTATGTGAGGTGTGTGTGTGTGAGTGTGTATGTGAGGTGTGTGTGTGTGAGTGTGTATGTGAGGTGTGTGTGTGAGTGTGTATGTGAGGTGTATGTGAGGTGTGTGTGTGTATGTGAGGTGTGTGTGTGTGAGTGTGTATGTGAGGTGTGTGTGTGTGAGTGTGTATGTGAGGTGTGTGTGTATGTGAGGTGTGTGTGTGTGAGTGTGTATGTGAGGTGTATGTGAGGTGTGTGTGTGTGAGTGTGTATGTGAGGTGTGTGTGTGAGTGTGTATGTGAGGTGTGTGTGTGTGAGTGTGTATGTGAGGTGTGTGTGTATGTGAGGTGTGTGTGTGTGAGTGTGTATGTGAGGTGTATGTGAGGTGTGTGAGTGTGTATGTGAGGTGTATGTGAGGTGTGTGAGTGTGTATGTGAGGTGTATGTGAGGTGTGTGTGAGGTGTGTGTGTATGTGAGGTGTGTGTGTGTGAGTGTGTATGTGAGGTGTGTGTGTGTGAGTGTGTATGTGAGGTGTGTGTGTGTGAGTGTGTATGTGAGGTGTGTGTGTGTGAGTGTGTATGTGAGGTGTATGTGAGGTGTGTGTGAGGTGTGTGTGTATGTGAGGTGTGTGTGTGTGAGTGTGTATGTGAGGTGTATGTGAGGTGTGTGTGTGTGAGTGTGTATGTGAGGTGTGTGTGTGTGAGTGTGTATGTGTATGTGAGGTGTGTGTGTGTGAGTGTGTATGTGAGGTGTGTGTGTGTGAGTGTGTAGGTGAGGTGTATGTGAGGTGTGTGTGTGTGAGTGTGTATGTGAGGTGTGTGTGTGTGAGTGTGTATGTGAGGTGTGTGTGTGTGAGTGTGTATGTGAGGTGTGTGTGTGTGAGTGTGTATGTGAGGTGTGTGTGTGTGAGTGTGTATGTGAGGTGTGTGTCAGCAGAAACACTGAAAGGGAATCAGACAAGCGGCATCTAAAGCACTTCTGCTGGGTGACTCTGAGCTGTTTTAGTGCAAACACAATAAAAACACATTTGCAGTTACAGTGTTGAGTGAGAACATGAACTTCATATCGTCCAAAACTAACATCAAACACCCGAGACAACAAACTACTAATGGATTGCTAATATTTTTCATCATAATCATCTTGAGATATATATATATTCTGTACAGTCTTTTCATCTGTGACACTGATTGTTTAATGGGAAACTTTGCTGAATAAAGAAGATTAAAGTGTTGGAGCTCAAATGAAGACTTTAGAGTTGATTGTTTTGCTGATGAACACAAACTATACAACAAATGTTCCTATGATCTTAATTTGAGTGTTGTGTGTCGTTGCTACATTGTTTTTATTTGTTAGTTATTTACTTTGATCGTTCTACAATCAAGTCTCAAACGGTTGAACCAGCAGCTTACAGCTACATTTACATATGCACATGATTGTAATCACGGTCTAATATCTGAACACCGTTAGTCAAAACAATTACACAAAACTGAACATTTGTAAGATCTTGTGAGATGATGTTTTTGGCCTAACTCACTATGTACAATGCAGCATTTGTAGTTTATCGGCAGTGTACACTACATTAACACAAATATACTGTGTCGAAACATCTTTTCAAACTCAAAATGCATTATTTAAATATCAGGGACGCAAGGACATTTTGTACTCACAAATATGTGCAAATAAGTTATTTGCTCTCAAGAAAACCAGAATGTTCCTGTGACAAAAGCTTCTGCTGCTAGTTCAGAATGACAGGAGATGTTTGTGTAAAAGCGCTGCTAGTTCGCTAGCTGGTACTGTGCATAGAGATGTCTATATGACGAGTGAGGGGATCCGTTTCACACTCGTTATAATGTCCAGATCTCACTAAACATTCTCCGATTCATTTTCTGCGGTTCAGTGCAAATGAGTGAATCAACATTAAACACCTGATGTCAGGTAAATGTGTGGCTGTGCTCTATTAAAGGGTTCGTTCACCCCAAAATGAACATTATCCCATAATTGACTTGCCCTCAAGACATCCTAGCTGTATATAACTTTCTTCTTTCAGCCAAACACAATCTGAGTTATATTGAAACTATCCTGCTCTTCCCAGCTTTATAATGGGAGTGAATGGTACCTTAGATTTTGAAGTAATCCATCCATCATAGAAGTAATCCATACGACTCCAGGGGGTTAATAAAGGCCTTCTGAAGTGATGCGTTTGTGTAAGAGAAATATCCATATTTATCACTTTATAAACTATAATCACTGGTGTCCGGTAACGGCCGTACACGTAAGCTCTGGTGAGAAGTGACGAACACGGAAGCGCGCATTGTTTACAGCAAAGGAAAACTGTAAAGAAGTGAGTTGTTTCAGCTATACTGTAGATTTGTGTTAGTCTTAAAATGGTGCGTTCATGTGTCTATCCAGTCGTTCCAATCGTCTATTCATGGCAGCAAACACTCTCAGACTCTGTTGGCATTACATGAGCACCAGCACATCTCCCGAACTCTCCGTCTCGCCTGTACTCTCCGTCTACCAGATTCGTCTATTTGTGCCGCCGCTGCTGCAGCTCCTCCATCTCCTGGAGTTCCTGGTCGGTGTACTCCGGTTCAAACCAATAGAGCTCTTCTCTTATATCCAAATCCTCCGACATTTTTCTTTAAAAATACTCGTTGTTGTCTTCTAATTCGCTCCATCCTCTGCGCTTCCACGTTCGTCACTTATCCCAGGAGCTTACGCTACGCCTACGTCACACGCTGGATCTCGACTCTCTCGTGAACACGCGGATCGGCTGTTAACGGACACCAGTGATTATAGTTTATAAAGTGATAAATATGGATATTTCTCTTACACAAATGCATCACTTCAGAAGGCCTTTATTAACCCTCTGGAGTCGTATGCATTACTTCTATGATGGATGGATTACTTTTTTGGGCTTCTAAATTTAAGGTACCATTCACTCCCATTATAAAGCTGGGAAGAGCAGGATATTTTTAATATAACTCCGATTGTGTTTGGCTGAAAGAAGTAAGTCATATACACCTAGGATGACTTGAGGGCGAGTAAATTATGGGATCATTTTCATTTTTGGGTGAACGAACCCTTTAACAGACCTACTGCTGAATTGAGTTTTTTCTGTCAGTAATGCATCTGTCAGTACATTCCCTTTAGGTCTATCAGAAACCTTTCTGGCAAATGACAGAATGTGTATCTCAATTAAAAGCTGTCATCTATCAGATGAATAGTATTAAGATCTATGGAGGCCAATACATTGTTCAGCAAAATGTCAAGGATTCAGTTCAAGAGATTCCCTGTGAAACATTATTGACCTGACATTCTATGATGACCGACGATCTTCATAGACACTCTAGTTCTACTTTGTTTTTTGACCCTGTTTTGATGGAGTCGATGTAAATCCTGTAGCTCAGTGGAATTAAACTTGCCAAGATCAAGACTGACCATCACGTGGAGGATGGCGTGTTGAAATGCATGCTCATGGAACCTGAAAAGCCTGAACTGATACAGCTGAACTTTTGCTTCTCATTCATATTCATCTCCTGAACCATCAGCAAACACAGACAAGGGTTAGCGTGTTAGCAGGAAATGTCTTGTCTCTTTGTCTCAGAGTCTCTCTGCGACTGAAGCTGGTCCTGCTCTTTCTTTCCCTCTTTTGGTACTGTGGAGGTGATGGAGGTGGGCTGGAGGGATGCAGATGAGGAGGTAATGGAAGCAGCCATGGGAGATGTATTTATGGTAGGAGTGGCTGGAGTGGGCAGATCATTTAAGGTCTGAATCTGGGTAGCAGCTGGGATTTGTGGCTGTGATGTAGCAGGTGATGCAGGATAATATGATGCAGGGGCTTTAAGAGGTGGAGATTGTTTAATGGATGGAGTTGTGGTTCTGGTTTGGTTAGGAGCTGGCAGTTGAGATGGAATTAGGGTCTGAGTGGTGGGAGTTTGTACAGAAGACTGCAATTGAGTTAGAACAGGTGTTGAAGGTCTGCTTTGGGCAGGGGTGTGGATAGGAGTTGAGGTTGGGATCCAGGAGGAGGTCGGACTTTGTATGGGAGTTGACATTTGGGTTTGACTGGAAACTGGAGACCGAGTCAGAGCAGGACCAAGAACCTGGACTGTAGCACTTTGGGCAGGCGTTGAGCTTAGAGTTTTAGTTGGGGTTTGAATGGATGGTTGAGTTTGGGTGGGGACTGGACTCTGAATGGGGCTGGGAGTTTGTACAGAAGACGGCAATTGAGTTAGAACAGGGGTTGAAGGTCTGCTTTGGGCAGGGGTGTGGATAGGAGTTGAGGTTGGGGTCCAGGAGGAGGTCGGACTTTGTATGGGAGTTGACATATGGGTTTGACTGGAAACTGGAGACCGTGTCAGAGCAGGACCAAGAACCTGGACTGTAGCACTTTGGGCCGGCATTGAGATTAGAGTTTTAGTTTGGGTTTGAATGGATGGTTGAGTTTGGGTGGGGACTGGACTCTGAATGGGGCTGGGTGTTTGTGCAGCTGTGGTGATTTGGACAGGAGTTGGCCATAGAGCTTGGAACTGGGTTTGGATGGCAGCTGGTGTTCTAGACTGGGTGATAGTTTGGGTTTGTGTAGAGCTTTGAATGTGGGATTGGACAAGGGATATTGTTCTTGTTTGTGTGGGGGTTTGAACTGGAGTTTGAATAGAGGTTGGAGTTCTAATTTGGGTGGGGGTTTGAACTGGAGTTTGAATGGGGGTTGGAGTTCTAGTTTGGGTGGGGGTTTGAACTGGAGTTTGAATAGGGGTTGGAGTTCTAATTTGGGTGGGGGTTTGAACTGGAGTTTGAATAGAGGTTGGAGTTCTAGCTTGGGTGGGGGTTTGAACTGGAGTTTGAATGGGGGTTGGAGTTCTAATTTGGGTGGGGGTTTGAACTGGAGTTTGAATAGAGGTTGGAGTTCTAGCTTGGGTGGGGGTTTGAACTGGAGTTTGAATGGGGGTTGGAGTTCTAGTTTGGGTGGGGGTTTGAACTGGAGTTTGAATAGGGGTTGGAGTTCTAGTTTGGGTGGGGGTTTGAACTGGAGTTTGAATAGGGGTTGGAGTTCTAGTTTGGGTGGGGGTTTGAACTGGAGTTTTAATAGGGGTTGGAGTTCTAGTTTGGGTGGGAGTTTGAACTGGAGTTTGAATAGGGTTTGGAGTTCTAGCTTGGGTGGGGGTTTGATCTGGAGTTTGAATAGGGGTTGGAGTTCTAGTTTGGGTGGGGGTTTGAACTGGAGTTTGAATAGGGGTTGGAGTTCTAGTTTGGGTGGGGGTTTGAACTGGAGTTTGAATAGGGGTTGGAGTTCTAGTTTGGGTGGGGGTTTGAACTGGAGTTTGAATAGGGGTTGGAGTTCTAGTTTGGGTGGGGGTTTGAACTGGAGTTTGAATAGGGGTTGGAGTTCTAGTTTGGGTGGGAGTTTGAACTGGAGTTTGAATAGGGGTTGGAGTTCTAGTTTGGGTGGGGGTTTGAACTGGAGTTTGAATAGGGGTTGGAGTTCTAGTTTGGGTGGGAGTTTGAACTGGAGTTTGAATAGGGGTTGGAGTTCTAGTTTGGGTGGGGGTTTGAACTGGAGTTTGAATAGGGGTTGGCGTTCTAGTTTGGGTGGGGGTTTGAACTGGAGTTTGAACAGGGGTTGGAGTTCTAGTTTGGGTGGGTGTTTGTGAAGGAGTGACAGTGGGTATTGAGTTGGTGGTGCAAGAAAATGGGGAGGGTGGCGGAGGTGTCTGAGAGCGTTTGATGCAGAAATTCTGAGCCAGAGATGTGCCAGAAGATGAGGTTGGAGAAGCGGAGATGGACTGAGAGGGAGACGGTGGGCAGAGCAAGGGAGGAGGAGAGGTTGAAGGAAGATTCTGTATCGTAGTGCAATGTCTGGGTCGCTGAGGGACACCTAGACCAGAGGGTGCAGCTGTGAGGCCTGATGGGGGGTTGGAGGGACAAAGAGGGGTTAGTTTTGGGGAAGAAGAGAATGGGGCAAGAGGTGACGGAGCTGATCCTTGAGCAGATGTGGGTGGTGGTGCATGTGCCAGGCTCGAGAGAGGCTGTGGAGCGTTTGAGGTCAGAAAACCAACACTGCCTCCTCGGGCGAGCTGTGCTGATGCCATGAGGAAGGGTGCTGGCAGCAGGTTTCCTCCGGAGGCTTTACGATGGAGAGGGGGATGAGGCTGCATGCATGTCCAGCCACGGTGAGGCAGAGTTGGCTGCGAGGCAGAGAGCAGTCTGGCCTCCTGGGTGAGCCGACCGATCATCGGGAGACCCTGTGTACTGCCACCTCCAACGTGGCGCAGTAAAGCCTCTTTGGCCCCCTGCTGATTGTAGCCGATACTGCGCCCTTCACTGATCAGTGCTGCAGTAGCTGATGTAGGAGGCAAGACTTTATGGAGAGGTGGTGTGTTCATCCCTCCTGTGGGTTCCGTGTGAAGGCGGAGACTATGATGAAGAGTTCTGCCAGCCTGCAAGGCAGTAGGGACCGAGGATGCAGGTGTCGGCAGAGTTTTTGCAACCCCACCTCCTCCTCCTGCTGTTGGAGGAGCTGCTCCCGCAGGAGTCGGCCCCATGGTGGAGGGCGAGGGTGTAGGATTCATAGCAGATGGAACTACTCGTGGGGGGAGTCCACCCATCACACCAATCAGGGAGCTGATGGACTGACGTGGGTGTAGTATGGGTGGACGGGGAGGTGAGAGAGGGCCGGACGAGGGAGAGGGTGAGATGGTGAAAGGAGATGGCAGGAATAGAGCAGCTCCCAGAGCGCATTGTTGCTGTAGCTGCTGCTGTAACTGTTGCTGCTGCTGTTGCTGATGCATCAAGGCAATGGCCACATTGGTGGTGGCAGCAGCAGTCTGGAGGGGCGCGTGGATGAGTGGTGCCCAGATCACTGGGTGAGGTCGTGGTGAG
>NC_068290.1:304000-309000 GCF_025860055.1 Xyrauchen texanus | reverse complement strand
CCCCATGTGACCCTACCCTCCCTAGCAACCGGGCCAATTTGGTTACCCCATGTGACTCTACCCTCCCTAGCAACCGGGCCAATTTGGTTACCCCATGTGACCCTACCCTCCCTAGCAACCGGGCCAATTTGGTTACCCCATGTGACCCTACCCTCCCTAGCAACCGGGCCAATTTGGTTACCCCATGTGACTCTACCCTCCCTAGCAACCGGGCCAATTTGGTTACCCCATGTGACTTTACCCTCCCTAGCAACCGGGCCAATTTGGTTACCCCATGTGACTCTACCCTCCCTAGCAACTGGGCCAATTTGGTTACCCCATGTGACTCTACCCTCCCTAGCAACCGGGCCAATTTGGTTACCCCATGTGACTTTACCCTCCCTAGCAACCGGGCCAATTTGGTTACCCCATGTGACTCTACCCTCCCTAGCAACCGGGCCAATTTGGTTACCCCATGTGACCCTACCCTCCCTAGCAACCGGCCAAATTTGGTTACCCCATGTGACTCTACCCTCCCTAGCAACCGGGCCAATTTGGTTAATAAGGAGACCTGGCTGGTATCACTCAGCATGCTCTGGATTCAAACTCACGACTCCAGCTGTGATAGTCAGCTTCAATACTCGCCGAGAGACTCAGGTCCCCTCAAATGAGTGTCTTTTATGTTTAAAACAACTCATTACATTGAACAAAATGCACAGAGACATTCAGGGCTGAAACAAGTATAGAAACTAATTATACTTTAATTAAAATGTGTGTGCCAAATATCCAGTAAGAGACTTCAGCAGAGTGTTGAAGCATTAAGCATTTCCCCACTAAAGACAACAAAGCTAATTACACAGGTCTCTGGAATACTCGATTCTGATTGGTCATTAGTGCCATCTAGCAGTCTGATATTTCTGAATAACAACCGCACATCCTGGGATTAAGTGATGTCAGACCGGTCATCCGGGTATTGCGAGTCAACTTTACAACTTCTCACATAGGTATAGATTTAAGGAGGGATGATGGGGACATGTCCCTGTCAACTTTCAGAAAGTTGGAAATGTCCCGACCAACATTTGGGCAATTGTACCACAGAAATAATTGTTCCACCTCCTGCCTCTTTTCAAGCAGCGTATAAACAGTGTTGTCGTGGCAACTGTTACTTTTTTCAGCGCTGTTCAAGATGCACCTATCACAGTAGTTCATGAGATTAAGTTTAAAGTTTTTTTAAACTTATTTAAGTTTATTAAGTTAAGTTAAATTAAGTTTTTATTAGTTTAAAAACATACTTCAAAATAAATAGTTGCGGTTCATGAACCCTTGTTACTGCAAACATAAACCCGGTCTGTTTTTGAAGTCTGCTTTTGTTTTTTTGTCTTAATGTCCAATATTTAATATGTATATCAATGTCCCTGTATATTCATATAGCAGTGAGGGCGAGTGTTGACGCTGACTATCACACCTGGAGTCGTGAGTTTGAATCCAGTCAGGTCTCCTTAGCAACCAAATTGGCCCGGTTGCTAGGGAGGGTAGTGTCAGATGGGGTAACCTCCTCGTGGTCACTATAATGTGGTTCTTGCTCTCGGTGGGGCGTGTGCTGAGTTGTGCGTGGATGCTGCGGAGAATAGCGTGAAGCCTCCACACGTGCTACGTCTCCATGGTAACACGCTCAGTCATCTGTTTGTTTGAGCGACTCGTCATGACAACTTCTGACTCAATCAGTGGAGTAAGTTTGGGGTGGGACTAACAGTTTCTTTACCAATGGCAGTCAGGGGGCGGAGCAGACGGGGCAGTAGCTTTATGCACAGATTCACTCACCACCATGTTGTTTTTGGACACCCAGCAGTCCAGCGGGAAATCCTGCAGCATGGGCACCAAGAACTGCAGACATCCGTCCCAGTGACACAACAGCAGCATCATGCCAATCAGATTGACAATACGAACCATCGCACTGGCCAGGTCATAGGTCATGTGAAAAATCTGAGAAAGACAAACCCATGTGATCACCACACGCACTTACAGTTTTATCCGTCTGTCTGTTTGTCTCTCTGTCTGACATGTCTGTCTGTTTGTCTGTCTGTCTGACCTGTCTGTCTGTTTGTCTGTCTGTCCATTTGGCTGTCCGTCTGTCTGTCAATCTGTACTGTTTACCTGTCTGTCCTTCCATCCGTCCGTCTGTTTGTCTGTCTGTCAATCTGTCTGTTTACCTGTCTGCCCTTCCATCTGTCCGTCTGTTTGTCTGTCTGTCTGACCATCTGTCTGTCTGTTTGTCTATCCGTCCGTCCCTCCATCTGTTTGTCTGTCCATCCATTTGTCTGTCAATCTGTCTGTCCTTCCATCCGTCCGTCTGTTCGTCTGTCAATCTGTGTGTCCGTCTGTTCCTCCGTCTGTCCGTCCATTTGTCTGTCCTTCCATCCGTCCATCTGTCTGTTTGTCTGTCCGTCCATTTGTCTGTCTGTCTGTCTGTCAATCTGTCTGTTTGCCTGTTTGTCTGTCTTCCTGTCAATCTTTCTGTCTCTTTGTCTGTCCATACGTTTGTCTGCTTGTCTGTCTATCTATTTCTTTATTTGTCTGTCAGTCTGTCTGTCTTTCCGTCATTCCATCCGTCTGTCTGTTCACCATTCTGTCTGTCCCTCTCTCTCTATCTGTTCATCTGTCTGTTTTTCAATCCATCCATCTGTCTTTCAGTCTGTCTGTTTTTACTTTTGTCTGTTTGTATGTCTGTCTGTCGGTCCATCCGTCCACGTGCCTGTCTGTCTGTCTGTCTTTCCATCCATCCGTCTGACTATTTGTCTGTCCATCTGTCTGTCTCACCTCTTCCCACTGGTGGATGTATCGTATAAGTCGTGACAGACGCAGCAGTCGCAGCAGACTCAGGATCTTGGTGAATCGAACGATTCTCAGCGCTCGTGCAGTCCGATACACCTGCAGTAAACACACAGCAGCTCAGTGATCGTACAGCGCGCACACACACAGACACACACACTCTCACGCACACGCATGCATGCACACACACACACACACACACAGACTCTCTCTCACTCACACACACACACACACACACAGACACTGTCTCACACACACACACACACGCACACTCACACACAGAGACACACACACACACACACACACACACTCAAACACTCTCACACAACAACAACAACAACCGCCATTCGCCACTAAGTGGCAGTGACGTCACCATGACGCTTGTGCCAGGCTATGTGCACGTTAAGGCCACGTGAAGTGTCGAACGCCCGATGGCAGGAGGTCACGGGACAGATCCAACAGGTGACATGGGTCGAATGACTGAGATGACTGGCTGATGCACCACCTGTGCCCCCTACTGTGCCAACTTGCTGTGCTTTAGCCACCCTGCGCTCTGCTCGTTGTTGTGAGCGTCGCTCCTCTGCCCTCTGTTGTTGTTGCAGGGCGACTGCCTCCATCTGGCCAGCAGCATCCTTCACAAGCCTCCTCCAAAGAGGCCGATCTTGACACCGCTGGTACCAGTCATTGGCAAGTCCACTCAGCTCCAGATCCTCCTGTACCACATCACTCCATCTCTTCTCCAGCCCGTGCTGTGCCCGCTTAGCCACCTCTATCCGGCCAAACAGAAACTGTTTAGGCATGCGGTGGCCAGGCATGCGGGCTACATGACCCAGCCAACGCAACCTTGCCTGCCGTAGGAGCTCACCGATGGGACTTTGTCCACATCTTTCAAAGACTTGTGAGCTCCTCACACAATCCAGCCTGGTTAAACCCAGGATGGATCTTAGGCAGGCCAGCCTAAATGTTTCGAGCCAGCGATGATGTTCCATTAGGGGGGTCCACGTTTCGCAAGCATAGAGGAGGGAGGGAACGACCATGGCTGAGAATACCTGAAGCTTCGTGCGGAGCGACAAACCGGGTAGCTTCCACACAGCGTTACGCAACCGATGAAAAGATAATGCCGCTCGACTGATTCGGAGTGAGACCTCTGCTGTCAAACCGGAGCTGGTCATTAGCACACTGCCCAGGTATGGAAAACACTCCACTCTCTCCACAACTGCCCCATCACCAATTGGGAGCTGTGGGGGTGTAGTGTCCGATGGTACATAATACCCAGGCAGGTGCTTAGTTTTGGTTGGGCTGATGGTAAGGCCCCATCTCTTGGTGGCAAGCTCCAGGTTCATCAGCAGCACCTCCAACTCCTCCACTGAGTGAGCAGCAATCACCAGATCATCAGCATACATAATGTGGTTGACCAATAGGGAGCCATCCCTTGACCGCACCCGGGCATCGATCAACCTCCCATTATATCTGTACCAGATGGAAATTCCTCCGGTACAGCCATCGAAGGCTTCACGAACCACGCGGTAGAAATAGATATTAAATAATATGGGAGCCAGAGGACATCCCTGTCGCACTCCCAGGTGAACAGGGAATGGCTCCGACTCCTGACCACGTAGTTTTACCCGGGCCCGCTCACCATCATGAAGGTCCTTAATGATCGCGAGCAGTGGGTCTGGGACTCCGAAAGCACGAAGAACAACCCAGAGCCCAGGCCTACTGATGGTATCATAGGCCTTGACCAGGTCAATAAAGCAGAGATGTAGGTCTTTCTGGAATTCCCTACACCTCTACTGTAGCAGACGGACAGAGAATATGGCATCTGTGCAAAACCGCCCCTTCCTGAAACCACACTGAGGCTCCGCAAGTCTCTCCTCAGCATGCCTGGCAAGGCGATGTTGAATAATCCTTGCCAGGACCTTTCCCGGCACACTGAGGAGTGAGATGCCCCTATAGTTATTACAATCTGAGCGGTCCCCCTTTTTAAAGAGAGGGACCACCAGGGCATCCTTCCAATCCTGCGGAACCCGCCCAGTGGTCCAGACTGTTGTTATGATATCATGTAGGGCAGTCTGTGCACAAACACCACCCTCCCTCAGCATTTCACTGGGGAGATCATCTCTGCCCGGTGCCTTTCCTGGTCTCAGGCTCCGGATCGCCTTCAGTACTTCCTCCAAAGATGGCACCTCAGC
>NC_068290.1:279000-296500 GCF_025860055.1 Xyrauchen texanus | reverse complement strand
AACCAAATTGGCCCGGTTGCTAGGGAGGGTAGAATCACATGGGGTAACCAAATTGGGCCGGTTGCTAGGGAGGGTAGAGTCACATGGAGTAACCAAATTGGCCCGGTTGCTAGGGAGGGTAGAGTCACATGGGGTAACCAAATCGGCCCGGTTGCTAGGGAGGGTAGAGTCACATGGAGTAACCAAATTGCCCGGTTGCTAGGGAGGGTAGAGTCACATGGAGCAACCAAATTGCCCCGGTTGCTAGGGAGGGTAGAGTCACATGGAGCAACCAAATTGGCCCGGTTGCTAGGGAGGGTAGAGTCACATGGGGCAACCAAATTGGCCCGGTTGCTAGGGAGGGTAGAGTCACATGGGGCAACCAAATTGGCCCGGTTGCTAGGGAGGGTAGAGTCACATGGGGCAACCAAATTGGCCCGGTTGCTAGGGAGGGTAGAGTCACATGGGGTAACCTCCTCGTGGTCACTATAATGTGGTTCTCGCTCTCGGTGGGGGCATGTGGCGAGTCGTGCGTGGATTATCACATGGCTTGTTGAGTGCATTACCGTGGAGACAAAGCACATGTGGAGGCATCACGCTATTTTCTGTAGTAACACGCTCAACAAGTCACGTGATGAGATGCTCAGATTGACGGTCTCAGACACGGAGGCAACTGAGATTCATCCTCTGCCACCCGGATTGAGGCGAGTCACTACGCCACCACGAGGACTTACAGCGCATTGGACTGAGACTCAAGACTCAGACTGTACACTCCCTGTCTTTCATGAGGGAATGAACTACAATCCCATGATGCATTGCCAATGATGTCATTGAATACAGAACTATGGGAATGTATAAACTGGTGATTATAACTGACGTTTATTGCCAAATATTCCAACATGTACAAATATAACAGTAGTTTAATAGCGACTCATGACATCATTCACAGTGCATCATGGGAGGGGGCGTTCGCTCTGACTCCGTTGCGGGTGTTTCGTTGGCCACAGTTCTCCGATTAGTGGATTTGTATCTGTTGCATTATGGATAATGTAGTTGTTTACATGAATTCTGCTATCAAACATGATTTTTAAACAATGATGTTGAAATAACAGAGACAGATGACCTCAACGATGAACCTCGTAGCTCACGGTAGATCTGTCTTTATAGATTTATAAGTTATCAATGAAAATCAATTCATCTATGGGATAAATGTGTGTGATATTTACTTCCGGAACAGACTGTTGCGCTCTATGGCCATTCAAGGAATATTTACATTTCTGCATTTGGCAGACGCTTTTATCCAAAGTGACTTACAGTGCACTTATTACAGGGACAATCCCCCCGGAGCAACCTGGAGTTAAGTGCCTTACTCAAGGACACAATGGTGGTGACTGTGGGGATTGAACCAGCAACCTTCTGAGTACCAATGTATTATACAGTGCACTTATTACAGGGACAATCCCCCCGGAGCAACCTGGAGTTAAGTGTCTTACTCAAGGACACAATGGTGGTGACTGTGGGGATCAAACCAGCAACCTTCTGAGTACCAATGTATTATACAGTGCACTTATTACAGGGACAATCCCCCCGGAGCAACCTGGAGTTAAGTGTCTTACTCAAGGACACAATGGTGGTGACTGTGGGGATCAAACCAGTGACCTTCTGAGTACCAATGTATTATACAGAGCACTTATTACAGGGACAATCCCCCCGGAGCAACCTGGAGTTAAGTGCCTTACTCAAGGACACAATGGTGGTGACTGTGGGGATTGAACCAGCAACCTTCTGAGTACCAATGTATTATACAGTGCACTTATTACAGGGACAATCCCCCCGGAGCAACCTGGAGTTAAGTGTCTTACTCAAGGACACAATGGTGGTGACTGTGGGGATCAAACCAGTGACCTTCTGAGTACCAATGTATTATACAGAGCACTTATTACAGGGACAATCCCCCCGGAGCAACCTGGAGTTAAGTGTCTTACTCAAGGACACAATGGTGGTGACTGTGGGGATCAAACCAGCAACCTTCCGATTACCAGTTATGTGCATTATACCACTACACCACTACTCCAGTATATTCTCTGATCAATACAAGTTCAGCTCAATCAGCAGCATTTGTCATAATATTGATCACCACAAAAATTATTTCGACTCGTTCCTCCTTTTCACAATGTGTGTTCCAGTGAGACACTTACAATGCAAGTCAATGGGGGCAATTTATAGGTTTAAAGTCAGAAATGTGAGGCTTATAATTTTATAAAAGCACTTACAATAATTCTTCTGATCAAACATGTGGATTATTTCAGCAGTAAATTTGTTTAAATCGTCACTTTGGGTTTAGAGCGTGGCAACAAAGTTTAGAATTGTTTATAATTTCCCACAGATGTTTGTGATGTTCGATTCACCTTGTAGCAGGATGCTTTGGTTCATGACTTTGGGAAAAATCCTTCCATGGCTGAATAAGTGGGCGGGCACTGTTGCGCTTTATTAGGGGGAGGGACAGTCGCATTACAGGGAGCATTTGATTGGACTAAAGTTTGCACACACCTCTGAGTGCAAGATGAGTCATCAATAAAGACTATTTTAAAATGCATCTGTCGGTCAAAAGTTAAGAGTACCTGAAGTCACTGTAGGGGTGGATGATCCAGGTTCCGGCCGATTTCAGCCGCTCCTGCTCCAGTGCCACGGCTTTGTGGCTGCCGAACATGCGGAGGGAGAACTTGTTGACACCGGGCTGCAGCATCGCACCGAACTGCCTCTGGATGAAGGTGGACTGGTTTGAGTAGCTGTAGTCCTCACCGTCCAGACCCGGTCCGGCTTCGGGGGTCCCGGCCGCCGTAGTGGTGGTGGTCTCGGTTCCGGCGGCCACCACGACCATCCCAGTGCCCGTGGAAGAGGAGGTGGACGCCAGAGCGGCGCGGGACGCGACAAACCCCACAGAACGCGGAGCGGTGGGCGGGGCCGAGCCCGACGGAGGGAGCGGCAGGGGCAGAGGGGTGGTGGGCGTTCCCGCCATCGTGGCCGGTCGGAACGGGACACCGTCTCGTGTGGAGCTCAAGACGGACAGGCGGCGACGCCCGGGCAGTGACTCGCCCCGATCGCCCTCCAGAGATGCCTGGGATAGGCGGTAACCGGGAGACGGCAGGCTGCTCTTACTCCGCCGCTTAGGGTCGCCGTTACGTGAGGGTCGAGGGTCTGTGCCCGCAGAACCCCCCGTGCCCCCTGCCCCATCCATGCCAATGCCAGGCACGAGTCACCCACACCCAAACACACACACACACACACACACACACACACACACACACACACTCTCTAAACTGACTTGTTACTCTCCTGTCAGATAATCGCAGGTCTGTTCGGCTTTGTGATTTTTCATAATCGTTTTTATTGAAGAACGGTAAAAACGGCTCACGTGAAAAGTGACCTCACTGCCGGTTAAAAGATAGATTTTCCTTCACGTTTCCTCCAGAGGACGTGTCGCCCCGCCGCCCTGCTCTCCTCCGACGCGACCTCATCAGGTTCAAACGCCCTTGATCCGCCGAATAAACGCGCGTCCGTGACGCTCCATTCGCCCTTGACGCGCCCCAATTCACGCGCCGTCCATCATTCTTCATCATTCCTCCTCGCGCGTGTCCTTGAGGCCCGAACCTCTCCGACACCGGCCGAACACATCTCCGGACCGAACTGATTCGGTGACCCCCGCCTCTGGCTTTCACGGTGATGTCTCGCGCTCTCCGCTCAACATATGCGGTTATATAAGAATTAATTTGAAGAAGCGACAGATTAATCTATCAATGACAAGGACACACACACATACACACGCGGATCAGGCGCTTAATCATCATCATCATCATCATCATGATGACACATTCAGATGCGCAACAGGAGAAACAAACCGAGAATGACCGGAGAAATGAACCGGGGCGCGTCTGAAAGCGCGTTATTCTTCACACCGCCAAACATCCTCAAGCGCGTTTAATCCCGTGTTTGAGGAGGATGTCTCCGAGTCCGTCAGATCGGTCAGTGTGAACTTTATTGAGCTCAGTCACAGTTTATTAGATCCGGATCTTCGTGACGGTAACGGACGCACGCGACATTAAATCAATCAGAAATCAATCTGTGAGCGCATGAAGGTCTGTTGCCATGGCAGCAGCATCCCTCTCTCCCGCGTGCACTCACTCTCCGGCGGCTCAGGTATGAGCGCGCGTCACCATGACGACACACAGGTGGGAGGAGAGACAGAGATTGACAGGCATGACAGTTAAACAAATCATTTCTCTGTATTGATCTTTGACAATATTATTAACCGATCATGCCACTAATGCACTTATTAATTTAATATTTAAATAGAGAGACAGAGAGACGTTTGAAGATGGCAGGGTCATTTGAGTTCATACAGAACAGCCCAAACCATTTAGGCAATACAAATATAATGAAAACGCCAGATATACAACACACACACACACACACACACACACACACACATATACACACACACACACACACACACATACTCATACACACACACACTCATACGCAAACACTCACACACTGACACACACACACTGACACACACGCAAACACTCACACACACGCAAACACTCACACACACACATAAAGACACACACACACACACACACACACACACACACACACTCATACACACACACACACACACTGATACACACACACACACACACACTCATACATACACACAAACACACACACACATAAATACACACACACACTCGTACACATGAACACTCTCTCTCACACACAAACACACTCACATACACATACACACACTCTCTCACGCACTCACTTTCTCACGCACACACACTCTCACGCACACTCCCTCTCTCTCACACAAACACACTCACATACTCTCTCTCACACACTCTCTCTCTCTCACACACACACTCTCTCTCACACACACACACTCTCACACACACTCATACACACACACACTGATACACACACACACACACACACACACATACACACATAAATACACACACACACTCGTACACATGAACACTCTCTCTCACACACAAACACACTCACATACATATACACACACTCTCTCTCACGCACTCTCTCTCTCTCACACACACACTCTCTCTCACACACACACACTCTCACACACATATACACACTCATACACACACTGACACACACACTCTCTCTCTCTCACACAAACACACTCACATACTCTCTCACACACACACACTCTCTCTCTCTCTCACACACACACATACACACACACTCTCACACACACTGACACACACACTCTCACACTGACACAAACACACACTCTCTCACACACACACACACACACACACACACACACTCACACGCAAACACACACACACACAAACACACACACTCACACGCAAACACACACATAAACTCACACACACACACACACACACTGATACACACACACACACAAATACACACACACACTCATACACACACACACAAACTCATACACACACACATAAATACACACACATAAATACACACACACACTCATACACACACACACACACTCATACACACACACACACTCATACACACACACACACTCATCTCTCTCTCTCACACACAAACACACTCACATACACACACACACACACACTCTCACTCACACACTCTCACTCACACTCACACACTCATTATAATAAACTGTAGCGCATCCTCGGCAGTTTAATAACTAGTGGAAATATCATTTACATCATGTGTCATGTGTTGCAGTTTATTATTTCCTGAAAATAAGATCAAGTGAAAAATCAACATACAGCGAAACTCTCGACAGACTTCTGTGATGAACATTGTGTTTCATCTGAACACAAACGAGAGGAATGTGAAGAGGAAGAGGACAGAAGAGAGGGATGTGAAGAGGACAGAAGAGAGGAATGTGAAGAGGAAGAGGACAGAAGAGAGGGATGTGAAGAGGACAGAAGAGAGGAATGTGAAGAGGAAGAGGACAGAAGAGAGGGATGTGAAGAGGACAGAAGAGAGGAATGTGAAGAGGAAGAGGACAGAAGAGAGGGATGTGAAGAGGACAGAAGAGAGGGATGTGAAGAGGAAGAGGACAGAAGAGAGGGATGTGAAGAGGACAGAAGAGAGGGATGTGAAGAGGACAGAAGAGAGGGATGTGAAGAGAACAGAAGAGAGGGATGTGAAGAGAACAGAAGAGAGGGATGTAAAGAGGACAGAAGAGAGGGATGTGAAGAGGACAGAAGAGAGGGATGTGAAGAGGACAGAAGAGAGGGATGTGAAGAGGACAGAAGAGAGGGATGTGAAGAGAACAGAAGAGAGGGATGTGAAGAGGACAGAAGAGAGGGATGTGAAGAGAACAGAAGAGAGGGATGTGAAGAGGACAGAAGAGAGGGATGTGAAGAGGAAGAGGACAGAAGAGAGGGATGTGAAGAGAACAGAAGAGAGGGATGTGAAGGGGACAGAAGAGAGGGATGTGAAGGGGACAGAAGAGAGGGATGTGAAGGGGACAGAAGAGAGGGATGTGAAGAGAACAGAAGAGAGGGATGTGAAGAGGACAGAAGAGAGGGATGTGAAGAGGACAGAAGAGAGGGATGTGAAGAGGACAGAAGAGAGGGATGTGAAGAGAACAGAAGAGAGGGATGTGAAGAGGACAGAAGAGAGGGATGTGAAGAGGACAGAAGAGAGGGATGTGAAGAGGACAGAAGAGAGGGATGTGAAGAGGAAGAGAACAGAAGAGAGGGATGTGAAGAGGAAGAGAACAGAAGAGAGGGATGTGAAGAGAACAGAAGAGAGGGATGTGAAGAGGACAGAAGAGAGGGATGTGAAGAGGAAGAGAACAGAAGAGAGGGATGTGAAGAGGACAGAAGAGAAGGATGTGAAGAGGACAGATGAGAGGGATGTGAAGAGGACAGAAGAGAGGGATGTGAAGAGGAAGAGAACAGAAGAGAGGGATGCGAAGAGAACAGAAGAGAGGGATGTGAAGAGGACAGAAGAGAGGGATGTGAAGAGAACAGAAGAGAGGGATGTGAAGAGGACAGAAGAGAGGGATGTGAAGAGGAAGAAGACAGAAGAGAGGGATGTGAAGAGGACAGAAGAGAGGGATGTGAAGAGGACAGAAGAGAGGGATGTGAAGAGGACAGAAGAGAGGGATGTGAAGAGGACAGAAGAGAGGGATGTGAAGAGGACAGAAGAGAGGGATGTGAAGAGGACAGAAGAGAGGGATGTGAAGAGGACAGAAGAGAGGGATGTGAAGAGGACAGAAGAGAGGGATGTGAAGAGGACAGAAGAGAGGGATGTGAAGAGAACAGAAGAGAGGGATGTGAAGAGGAAGAGAGGGATGTGAAGAGGAAGAGAGGGATGTGAAGAGGACAGAAGAGAGGGATGTGAAGAGGAAGAGGACAGAAGAGAGGGATGTGAAGAGGACAGAAGAGAGGGATGTGAAGAGGACAGAAGAGAGGGATGTGAAGAGGACAGAAGAGAGGAATGTGAAGAGGAAGAGGACAGAAGAGAGGGATGTGAAGAGGAAGAGGACAGAAGAGAGGGATGTGAAGAGGACAGAAGAGAGGGTTGTGAAGAGAACAGAAGAGAGGGATGTGAAGAGGACAGAAGAGAGGGATGTGAAGAGGAAGAGGACAGAAGAGAGGGATGTGAAGAGGACAGAAGAGAGGGTTGTGAAGAGGACAGAAGAGAGGGATGTGAAGAGGAAGAGGACAGAAGAGAGGGATGTGAAGAGGACAGAAGAGAGGGTTGTGAAGAGGACAGAAGAGAGGGATGTGAAGAGGACAGAAGAGAGGAATGTGAAGAGGAAGAGGACAGAAGAGAGGGATGTGAAGAGGACAGAAGAGAGGGATGTGAAGAGGACAGAAGAGAGGGTTGTGAAGAGGACAGAAGAGAGGGATGTGAAGAGGACAGAAGAGAGGGATGTGAAGAGGACAGAAGAGAGGAATGTGAAGAGGAAGAGGACAGAAGAGAGGGATGTGAAGAGGACAGAAGAGAGGGATGTGAAGAGGACAGAAGAGAGGGTTGTGAAGAGAACAGAAGAGAGGGATGTGAAGAGGACAGAAGAGAGGGATGTGAAGAGGACAGAAGAGAGGGATGTGAAGAGGACAGAAGAGAGGGTTGTGAAGAGGACAGAAGAGAGGGTTGTGAAGAGGACAGAAGAGAGGGATGTGAAGAGGACAGAAGAGAGGGATGTGAAGAGGAAGAGGACAGAAGAGAGGGATGTGAAGAGGACAGAAGAGAGGGATGTGAAGAGGACAGAAGAGAGGGATGTGAAGAGGAAGAGGACAGGAGAGGGATGTGAAGAGGACAGAAGAGAGGGATGTGAAGAGGACAGAAGAGAGGGATGTGAAGAGGACAGAAGAGAGGGTTGTGAAGAGGACAGAAGAGAGGGATGTGAAGAGGACAGAAGAGAGGGATGTGAAGAGGACAGAAGAGAGGGATGTGAAGAGGACAGAAGAGAGGGATGTGAAGAGGACAGAAGAGAGGGTTGTGAAGAGGACAGAAGAGAGGGATGTGAAGAGGAAGAGGACAGAAGAGAGGGATGTGAAGAGGACAGAAGAGAGGGATGTGAAGAGGACAGAAGAGAGGGATGTGAAGAGGACAGAAGAGAGGGATGTGAAGAGGAAGAGGACAGAAGAGAGGGATGTGAAGAGGACAGAAGAGAGGGATGTGAAGAGGACAGAAGAGAGGGATGTGAAGAGGACAGAAGAGAGGGATGTGAAGAGGAAGAGGACAGAAGAGAGGGATGTGAAGAGGACAGAAGAGAGGAATGTGAAGAGGACAGAAGAGAGGGTTGTGAAGAGGACAGAAGAGAGGGTTGTGAAGAGGACAGAAGAGAGGGATGTGAAGAGGACAGAAGAGAGGGATGTGAAGAGGACAGAAGAGAGGGATGTGAAGAGGACAGAAGAGAGGGATGTGAAGAGGAAGAGGACAGAAGAGAGGGATGTGAAGAGGACAGAAGAGAGGGATGTGAAGAGGACAGAAGAGAGGGTTGTGAAGAGGACAGAAGAGAGGGATGTGAAGAGGACAGAAGAGAGGAATGTGAGGAGGAAGAGGACAGAAGAGAGGGATGTGAAGAGGACAGAAGAGAGGGATGTGAAGAGGAAGAGGACAGAAGAGAGGGTTGTGAAGAGGACAGAAGAGAGGGATGTGAAGAGGACAGAAGAGAGGGATGTGAAGAGGACAGAAGAGAGGGATGTGAAGAGGACAGAAGAGAGGGATGTGAAGACGAAGGTCACTGATGAAGGACACAGACTGTCTGTGGGTGTTATCAGAGACCCTGAAGCGGCTTTCATCAACTGTCAGGAGACGACACACACAAACACAACAGAGAGAGACTGATACATGTGTTACCAGATAATACTGACCGTGTGTGTGTGTGTGTGTGTGTGTGTGAGTGTGTGTGTATGTGAGTGTGTGTGTGTGTGTGTATATGTGAGTGTATATGTGTATGTATGTGTGTGTGTGCGAGTGTATATGTGTATGTGTGAGTGTATATGTGTGTGAGTGTGTGTGAGTGTGTATGTATGTGTGAGTGTGTGTATGTATGTGTGTGTATGTGTGAGTGTGTGTGTATGTGTGAGTGTGTGTGTATGTGTGAGTGTGTGTATGTGTGAGTGTGTGTGTATGTGTATGTGTGAGTGTATGTGTGAGTGTGTGTGTATGTGTGAGTGTGTGTATGTGTGAGTGTGTGTGTATGTGTGAGTGTGTGTATGTATGTGTGTGTATGTGTGAGTGTGTGTGTGTGTGAGTGTGTGTGTATATGTGTATGTGTGAGTGTATATGTGTATGTATGTGTTTGTGTGCGAGTGTATATGTGTATGTGTGAGTGTATGTGTGTGTGAGTGTGTGTGTGAGTGTATGTATGTGTGAGTGTGTGTGTGAGTGTGTATGTATGTGTGAGTGTGTGTATGTATGTGTGAGTGTGTGTGTATGTGTGAGTGTGTGTGTATGTATGTGTGTGTATGTGAGTGTGTGAGAGATGTGTGTGTGTATGTATGTGTATGTGTGAGTGTGTGAGAGACGTGTGTGTGAGTGTGTGTGAGTGTATGTGTGAGTGTGTATGTATGTATGTGTGTATGTGAGTGTGTGTGTGTATGTGAGAGTGTGTATGTGTGTGTGTATGTGTGAGTGTGTGTGTGTATGTGAGTGTGTGAGTGTGTGTGTGTGAGTGTGTGTGTGTGAGTGTGTATGTATGTGTGTGTATGTGTGAGTGTGTATGTGTGAGTGTGTGTATGTGTATGTGAGAGTGTATGTGTGTGTGTATGTGTGAGTGTGTGTGTGTATGTGAGTGTGTGTGAGTGTATGTGAGAGTGTGTATGTGTGTGTGTATGTGTGAGTGTGTGTGTGTATGTGAGTGTGTGTGAGTGAGTGTGTATGTGTGAGTGTGTGTGTATGTGAGTGTGTATGTGTGAGTGTGTGTGTATGTGAGTGTGTATGTGTGAGTGTGTATGTGAGTGTGTATGTGTGAGTGTGTGAGTGTATGTGAGTGTGTATGTGTGAGTGTGTATGTGTGAGTGTGTATGTGTATGTGTGAGTGTGTATGTGTGTGCGTGTATGTGTGAGTGTGTGTGTGTATGTGAGTGTGTATGTGTGAGTGTGTATGTGTATGTGAGTGTGTATGTGTGAGTGTGTGTGTGAGTGTGTATGTGTGAGTGTGTGTGTGAGTGTGTATGTGAGTGTGTATGTGAGTGTGTATGTGTGAGTGTGTGTGTGTATGTGAGTGTGTATGTGTGAGTGTGTATGTGTATGTGAGTGTGTATGTGTGAGTGTGTATGTGTGAGTGTATGTGAGTGTGTATGTGTGAGTGTGTATGTGAGTGTGAATGTGTGAGTGTATGTGAGTGTGTATGTGTGAGTGTGTGAGTGTATGTGAGTGTGTATGTGTGAGTGTGTATGTGAGTGTGTATGTGTATGTGAGTGTGTATGTGTGAGTGTATGTGAGTGTGTATGTGTATGTGAGTGTGTATGTGTATGTGAGTGTGTATGTGTATGTGAGTATGTGTGAGTGTGTATGTGTGAGTGTGTATGTGTGAGTGTATGTGAGTGTGTATGTGTGAGTGTGTATGTGTGAGTGTGTATGTGTGAGTGTATGTGAGTGTGTATGTGTGAGTGTGTATGTGTATGTGAGTGTGTATGTGTGAGTGTGTATGTGTGAGTGTATGTGAGTGTGTATGTGTGAGTGTGTATGTGTGAGTGTGTATGTGTGAGTGTGTATGTGAGTGTGTATGTGTGAGTGTGTATGTGCAAGTGTGTATGTGCGAGTGTGTATGTGTGAGTGTGTATGTGTGAGTGTGTATGTGTGAGTGTATGTGAGTGTGTATGTGTGAGTGTGTATGTGTGAGTGTGTATGTGTGAGTGTGTATGTGAGTGTGTATGTGTGAGTGTGTATGTGCAAGTGTGTATGTGCGAGTGTGTATGTGTATGTGAGTGTGTATGTGTATGTGAGTGTGTATGTGTATGTGAGTATGTGTGAGTGTGTATGTGTGAGTGTATGTGAGTGTGTATGTGTGAGTGTGTATGTGTGAGTGTGTGTGAGTGTGTATGTGTGAGTGTGTATGTGTGAGTGTGTATGTGTGAGTGTGTGTGAGTGTGTATGTGTGAGTGTGTATGTGAGTGTGTGTGAGTGTGTATGTGTGAGTGTGTATGTGTGAGTGTGTATGTGTGAGTGTGTATGTGTGAGTGTGTATGTGTGAGTGTGTATGTGTGAGTGTGTGTGAGTGTGTATGTGTGAGTGTGTATGTGAGTGTGTATGTGTGAGTGTGTATTGCACATACAGGCTTAATAAGAGACAGACAGACAGTCAGACAGACAGGTGAATGTTAAGGTCAGCACACTCAATAAAAGCAAAACACACACTTCTCATTCTTACAGATGTGTGAGTGTGTGAGTGTATGTGAGTGTGTATGTGTGAGTGTGTATGTGTGAGTGTGTATGTGTGAGTGTGTGTATGTGAGTGTGTATGTGAGTGTGTGAGTGTGTATGTGTGAGTGTGTGTGTGTGAGTGTGTATGTGTGAGTGTGTGTGTGTATGTGAGTGTGTATGTGTGAGTGTGTATGTGAGTGTGTATGTGAGTGTGTATGTGTGAGTGTGTATGTGAGTGTGTATGTGTGAGTGTGTATGTGAGTGTGTATGTGTGAGTGTGTGTGTATGTGAGTGTGTATGTGTGAGTGTGTGTGTGTATGTGAGTGTGTATGTGTGAGTGTGTATGTGAGTGTGTATGTGTGAGTGTGTGTGTGTATGTGAGTGTGTATGTGTGAGTGTGTGTGTATGTGAGTGTGTATGTGTATGTGAGTGTGTATGTGTGAGTGTATGTGAGTGTGTATGTGTGAGTGTGTATGTGAGTGTGTATGTGTGAGTGTGTGAGTGTGTATGTGTGAGTGTGTATGTGAGTGTGTATGTGAGTGTGTATGTGTATGTGTATGTGAGTGTGTATGTGTATGTGAGTGTGTATGTGTGAGTGTGTATGTGTGAGTGTATGTGAGTGTGTATGTGAGTGTGTATGTGTGAGTGTATGTGAGTGTGTATGTGTGAGTGTGTATGTGTGAGTGTATGTGAGTGTGTATGTGTGAGTGTGTATGTGTGAGTGTATGTGAGTGTGTATGTGTGAGTGTATGTGAGTGTGTATGTGTGAGTGTGTGTGAGTGTGTATGTGAGTGTGTATGTGTGAGTGTGTATGTGTATGTGAGTGTATATGTGTGAGTGTGTATGTGTGAGTGTATGTGAGTGTGTATGTGTGAGTGTGTGTGTGTGAGTGTGTGTGAGTGTGTATGTGAGTGTGTGTGAGTGTGTATGTGAGTGTGTATGTGTGAGTGTGTATGTGTATGTGAGTGTATATGTGTGAGTGTGTATGTGTGAGTGTATGTGAGTGTGTATGTGTGAGTGTGTATGTGTGAGTGTATGTGAGTGTGTATGTGTGAGTGTGTGTATGTGAGTGTGTGTGAGTGTGTATGTGAGTGTGTGTGAGTGTGTATGTGAGTGTGTATGTGTGAGTGTGTATGTGTATGTGAGTGTATATGTGTGAGTGTGTATGTGTGAGTGTATGTGAGTGTGTATGTGTGAGTGTGTGTGTGTGAGTGTGTGTGAGTGTGTATGTGAGTGTGTATGTGAGTGTGTATGTGTGAGTGTATATGTGCGAGTGTGTATGTGTGAGTGTATGTGAGTGTGTATGTGTGAGTGTGTATGTGAGAGTGTGTATGTGTATGTGTACGTGAGTGTGTATGTGTGAGTGTGTATGTGTATGTGAGTGTGTATGTGTGAGTGTGTATGTGTGAGTGTGTATGTGAGTGTGTATGTGTGAGTGTGTATGTGTGAGTGTGTATGTGAGAGTGTGTATGTGAGTGTGTATGTGTGAGTGTGTATTGCACATACAGGCTTAATAAGAGACAGACAGACAGTCAGACAGACAGGTGAATGTTAAGGTCAGCACACTCAATAAAAGCAAAACACACACTTCTCATTCTTACAGATGTGTGTGTGTGTGTGTGTGTGTGTGTGTCTTGAGTTTGACATTGTTTATCACACCATATTTCAGACACTTCTGTAGACACACGTCTGACCTTCACTAAAGATCCCTTCACACATGTTCAACAGTCAAAACTATTTCAATAAATATTCTATATTTACTTTTGTTTAAGTCTGGTCCACATTCATCATATTTCATCAAATCCATCACAAGAGTTGAACACATAATAAACACAAAACTAGAGATTACATGTATTTGGTTGGTATCATGTAATAAGCAGGATAATGTACCGTCAGCCGGTTGCTATCGCACAATTACCCCTGATGGGGGTTACTGACTGTACACGCCCACTGTTCTGATTGGCTCTCTGCTCTTGATTGACATGCTCTCTCTAGTTTGACATCACAGTGCTGGCTGCTAGTGGGCGGGGCTACAGAAGTGATTAAAGTAGGTGTTGACATGTTGTTGTGGAGGCGGTCAGATGTAAACGTTTACAGTGTGACATCACAATGAGGAGGAAGTGGAGAACGAGACATTTTGGCAACAAATGCTCTTTTTGCAGTGAAGATAAAGTTTTGACTTCTGTTGTTTATAATGCAAAGATCTCTTATGTGTCATAAGATCAATACATGTGATTCATATGTGCATGACCTGTTGACCGTATCGGCTGAGACAGAAGAGTTCAGGGCTGCAGACGAAATGCTGGTAACCGTGGAAACTCATGATTTAAGTTGTATACGGAGTTCCAAAACAAAAATAAACTGTTTTCAAAACAGCTTTCTGAACGCACCCCCCATTTGCCACTGATCAATCAAACTAATAGCTCCGCCCCCAGCTCACACCATTGGTGGAGTAAATGCTGTTGTTACAACACTAGACTTAAAAACAATACAAATATAAACCACTGATTTAAAGTTGTTGATTATGTACAAATATTGCAGATATACGAGTAGTATGTGAGTGTCACCTGACTGCATCATTCACAGTGCATCATGGGAGTGGGCGGAGCTCTGTGGAGTTCTCTTGAGGATTATGGGTAGTGTAGTTCTTCACCAGGAATTACACCATTAAACAACACTTTAATGAAGACTGATGGCTTCCACAGAAGCATGTGCATATCCCATACAAACATCTTTAATGTAATCGTTAAATATTAATTTGGCTAAAGAGAAAATGAGTGATTTATATTTCCTGACGGATGTGCTCACTAATAGAACAGCATTGAATAAAATAATAATTCATTTCACAGCCGTGTCAGTCTGTGTTCGGCTGTACAAACTGTAATCACAATTTCTGTTTTTCTTTAATCCAATTAAATTTAGTTTATTTGCTACTACATGCTTTAAACAAAACTCTAAATATCTTCATGCAGGGTTATTATAGTTTAGGATTTTTCATTTAGTTATTTATGTTTTATGTTCAATTTGAGTTTTGTCAGATTTCACAATCCGGGTGGCGGAGGACGAATCTCAGTTGCGTCTGAGACCGTCAATCCGCGCATCTTATCACGTGACTTGTTGAGCGCGTTACCATGGAGATGTAGCGCGTGTGGAGGCTTCACGCTATTCTCCGCGGCATCCACGCACAACTCACCACATGCCCCACCGAGAGCGAGAACCACATTATAGTGACCACGAGGAGGTTACCCCATGTGACTCTACCCTCCCTAGCAACCGGGCCAATTTGGTTACCCCATGTGACTCTACCCTCCCTAGCAACCGGGCTAATTTGGCTACCCCATGTGACACTACCCTCCCTAGCAACCGGGCTAATTTGGTTACCCCATGTGACTCTACCCTCCCTAGCATCCGGGCCAATTTGGTTACCCCATGTGACTCTACCCTCCCTAGCAACCGGGCTAATTTGGTTACCCCATGTGACTCTAGCTTCCCTAGCAACCGGGCTAATTTGGTTACCCCATGTGACTCTACCCTCCCTAGCAACCGGCCCAATTTGTTTACCCCATGTGACTCTACCCTCCCTAGCAACCGGGACAATTTGGTTACCCCATGTGACTACCCTCCCTAGCAACCGGGCCAATTTGGTTACCCCATGTGACTCTACCCTCCCTAGCAACCGGGCCAATTTGGTTGCTAAGGAGACCTGACTGAATTCAAACTCGCGACTCCAGGTGTGATAGTCAGCGTCAACACTCGCTGAGATACACAGACACCCTGAGTGGGACAATGAAGTATCCATCTGTATTTCCTTAAATGGTTTCTAAAATAATCTGTGGGATTAAACAATGAACTTTTTAAGGTTTTAAATGGATGATTTCACGATCACTGGTGGGAGCAGAAACAATGAAGAACTAAAAACTAAAAGTGGACTTTTCCCAAGAAACACACCTTATGAGGATTTATGATGTGAACGGGTTTGTGTAGATATTTCTATAGAATCAAGCCTGAAAACAAATCTGGGAATTGGTCAAAATTGGTTCTTCAAAAGGTTCTTGTTCCCAGTATTGAGTGGTAGGGTAGGAGACATCCTCAGCTTTCTGTAAAGGTATAATGACGTCCATATATCCATATTCACCCTGTTGTGTATCAGTCATGTAATTGCGTTTAATTCAGTTACTGTCATTAACCATCAGAACAATGATTTGATGTCACTAACCTGACAAACGTTTACAAATCCCACGAAGAGTTGTTCCTCTGAAACACTCGGACTTCAGGAAGTGAATGAGAGCAGACGATGATGTCATCAGACTGTGTCGTTAGCGGC
This sequence comes from Xyrauchen texanus, assembly GCF_025860055.1. Taxonomy (NCBI): domain Eukaryota; kingdom Metazoa; phylum Chordata; class Actinopteri; order Cypriniformes; family Catostomidae; genus Xyrauchen; species Xyrauchen texanus. The sequence continues at coordinate 280,324 of NC_068290.1, read as the reverse complement.
AGCTCAGACTAATGAATAATAACCTCACAAAGGTCAATTCATATGAAACATGTTTTATTATAGAGAACATTTACTTTATATACAACTATATTCATCTCATACAAAACAATTCAAATAAATACTGAACGTGTGTTTTTCTGCTGGGAACCTTAATATGTGCAATACATGAAATCCAAGGAAGATATTATATTAACCTAGTCAATGTAATTGTGTGTGTGTGTGTGTGTGTTGGCCGAACGCTTCTACGATGATCCCAAAACAACTTAAAGAGTTTCCTCTCCAAGTCCCGCCTTATGGCAGAGCTGTCCGTCAAAGGAAGGTAGACCAATCAGGGAGCTTGTCAAGCTGTCAGTCTGAATCTACTGGCTGACCCTGAGCTCAAATCCACCAATCAGCAACGAGCAGAGAATCCACCCTGGCTGTCCCTCCACCATTACTTCATACGTCATCGGCAGCTAAACTCTGATTCACAACTCTGTTCCAGAGAATCCAGCAGATCCAGACAGAACCAACAGGAAGGACCAAAGAACGTTGTCCATTCAGCGTGCTCGGCTCTGAGACAGACAGTAAAGGGGAGGTAGAGGTCAGAGGTCACCGGCTGATGTCACGGCCGCTGCTGGTGAAGTGTTCAGCGTCTCGGATCGGACTGAAGAATGGATGGCGCAGCGCGGCGGAGAGAGACACACGGCGATCCGGATCAAATTCCAACAAATCCTCCAACAAATCAAAGAACTGATGATGCTCCTCTGACTCGCTCAACACATACCGCTGACAAACACAGAGAGAGAGAGAGAGTGAATTAAATACTAACATTATTGCCCTTCACAGAAGCATGTGGTGATGTGTAAAATGCATGTGATGTGTTGCCACTGGTTTGAATCCGCTAGTCCAGTGATTTGATGCTAGTCAGGACACTAAAAATGATGACCCCCTTGTGAGGGACGCCCTTCCTAAAATACCAACAGCTATATGTGTTCACTGACAATGTTTTTATACTATATGAGTGTGATGAAACATCATTTTATGGGCATGTGAGGAGTTGAGTTGGTCAGCGGCAGAGAATGTGATTGGAGTGGAGCGGGATGATGATTTTACATGGAGCGAGGAGCGGAGCGGGATGATTTTACATGGAGCAAGGAGTGGAGCAGCATGATTTTACATGGAGCGAGGAGTGGAGCGGGATGATTTTACATGGAGCGAGGAGTGGAGCGGGATGATTTTACATGGAGCGAGGAGCGGAGCGGGATGATTTTACATGGAGCGAGGAGCGGAGCGGGATGATTTTACATGGAGCGAGGAGTGGAGCGGGATGATTTTACATGGA